>NC_056733.1:912124202-912376493 GCF_019279795.1 Protopterus annectens
CACCACTAACACCAGTGAGGGGCGTCCACATTGGGAGGGATAACAAATACACACAGTAAAGTACAACTTTCCTTAAGAGCACACAGATCAGTCAGTCTGGGGCTAGTTCCTCCCTTTCTCTCCAGATCCCCAATAAGACTCCCCACTGGTACAGCTACATTGTACAGATTTCAGACTAGTCATCAAGCTAAAACCTCCAGAACTCTCTTGTCCAACCAGTCCTGTGTCTCCTTGCCAAAGTAGCTGACACACACACTAAGATACGCGTTCTATACAAACACCCAAACACTCCTGGGGAAGGATGGCACAGGTTCGAGTTATGCCCGTCTGCCAGGCTATAAGGTAGTAATCACCACCAACAACTAATATCAGCTACTAATAAGGCCCTTAACAAGGGGTGTCCAATTAGCACTGTGCAATATTATCCAAATGGTAAGTGTAACTGAGCAACAAAGCTTATTGGAGTGGCTTAGTACAGTATCACTATATACATGCAATGTACTCTAGAGCTTAAATTATCTCTACACAAAACAGCCACAGTTGAAAGGCTTAAAAATATTTAATAAAAACACAAAACACTACTTACTCCACAGTGCTAGTCAAGCATTCAGAGATCACAGGAAAATGCTTAAATACAGTAGAATAGTTCTGACATCAATACAGAAAACTAGTTTAATCTTCCTATTTCCTAGCTACTTCTAAGAGCAATCACAGTTCTAAAAATAAACTTGCACGCAGAGCAAAGCAGTGCTGGTGACGTTGTCAGTTCTGAAAACAAATGCAAAAATGCTCAGAGTCTCTGTCCTTAAATTGATAACAGTACTACTGACTTATTTCAGATTACATCATTTTTTTTTCCTCTGGTTCCCAGTCTAACAAACTCAGTTTAGCAGCCCTTTTGATATTGCACCTGGTCAGGAAGCTACAGCAATAAAAGACATGCACACAAATTCTAGCAATTAACTAGTCTCAAAACAAAAGATAGAATCTGCTGGTTCAGACACCACGGCTCAGACCAGAGATCAACAACGATTAAATGCTCGACTTATCAGCTTTCTTACAGCAGAGTGCACAGTTACATTTTTGCAGTTCAACATCCAATACAGTCTTTCCACATTTGAGAACAATCCTGTGCTTATATTAATATTTACAAATGATAGAATTATCTACAAAATTCTATCTAGCTAGGTTGGCACCCTTCACACATCTTCACAGTCACATTCGACCAAGAAATCATGGTTTTCCGAGACCATTCGAGTGGCCCTAACAAGTTGCCCCTTAACTGCCCTCTTCTGATGCAGTATCCTTCCTAAAGATTTTGGCACTATCTTATTTGCCTGTCTAACTAGGTCCATGTCCAAATAAGCAATACACTCCATTTGGATACAATAGGTAAAGGACAAAAATTGAGTGGTACTAAAGTAATGAAGAAAGTTTACAACTAATTCGTAGTCCTCTAATAAAAAAAAAATCCAGATACAGTGTGTAATAGATTTTATAATATAGGACATTTTGGAACAGGAATTCCCACTACCAATGATGAGTGGATGGGAAATAAAAAGATCACTCCAGTGGTTCTACTTGAGTCACTGGGTACTACATTCAGGCGGGACGATGCCAGGGCACATCTATGGGCTAGGCTCATAAAGGCTCCAGGGCCATTAGCCTAGCACACACTTGTGAACCTATGAATACACTGACACTTATGCTTGTTCAGGAGTACAGAGAAGTCTCCTGTAAAGATATGTAAACCCCATTACATCACTTTTTCTTGGCCCAGATGCCAAGTGCCCTCAAAATGGGAAGCAATTATATCTTATGGTACACCTCCATCAAAAAGCAAATACACCAGAAAAATTAAATATACCACACAAAAAGGAAAGGTAGAGCCAAGAGAAGTCAGGGGGCTGGAGGGAGGGTAACCAGGACTGCAACAGTAAATACACTCGAACATCTACATTTATGGTAAGTGTACACAACTGTACTATGTTGTGTTTCAATGTTGCAGTCATCACATTTGGGTTGATTCCCAAAGCTAAGGAAGGGAGGAGGAAGTTGGAGATCATTAGTGCCAGCTATTAAGCCCTGCAAGACTGCAGTGGCAAAACTGGCTCTGGATTTAGAAATAAAGAGGCATGTGGTAATGCTTGGTGAAAGTATGTACAGAGCTCCACGTAGCAGCTTCTAGGATGCCCCTGGTAGGGACTCCTCTGAGAAAGGCTGCAGACGTAGATGCAGCCCTGGTGGAGTGTGATCTTTTCCCCTGTAGGGTAGGTTTTCCATGGTGCTTGTAGCAGAAATGAACACAATGGGCTATCCATTTGGAAATGGTTTGCTTTGAAATGGCCTTCCCCTCTGCCCCTGCAGCAAAGCCAACTAGCAGCTGTTCAGATTTTCTGAGAGGCTTAGTCCTGTCCAAAAAAAAAAAAAAACATAAGCTGTCTGTGCACGTCCAGAGTGCAGTATTCATTCTCCTTTGTTTTGTGGATTAGGGAAGAAAGTAGTCAAGTGAATGGACTGATTCAGGGCCACACTAGACACCACCTTGGGCATAAAGGAAGGATTGGTCCTGAGGGAAACCCTGTCTGCATGGAAGATAATTAAAGGTTCCACTGCCATGAGGGCCTGTAATTCAGACACTCTTCTGGCTGAAGTGATGGCTAGAAGGAATGCTGTTTTCCAAGAAAGGAATTTCAACTCTGCTGTTGCAGATGGCTCAAAGAGAGGGAGAGTGAGCTTTTCCAATACAAAGTAAAGGTCCCAGGCTGGAGTAGGGGCTCTCCGGGGGGTCTTAAATATTTGGCCCCTCTAAGGAATTGTTTTAGCAGAGTGTGAGAAGATGGGTGGCTCAGCATTATAATGAGCTGAAATGGCAGAGGCATAAATTTTAATAGACAAGGATAGGCCCTTGTGGAGCATTTCTGTTAAGTACTGAAGAATATGAGAAGCTGGGCACCGTGGTGCCCATCCCCTGCATCTGGCTCCAGGAACAGTATCTTTTCCACTTTTCAGCATAGGATTTTCTAGTGCTAGGCCTTGCCTCCAGAATGAGATCTAGCACCTGCTTACTGAGGGATGCTATTGGAGAGCTCAAGGAATCAGCCAGGCTGCAGGATTCATGGTTTGAATCGGAGGATGCAGAATCTGGCCCGCCTGCTGGGACAGCAGGGAAGGGGTCTGAGGCAGGTGCCATGGTTCCAGCAGTGTCATACTGCACAAGAGGGGGTACCAGTGTTGGTGCGGCCAAGTCTGGTGCAATCAGTATTGTCCTTGGCTTGTCCTATTTAATCTTTAGCAGAACCTTCGAGAGGAGGTGCGCAGAGGGGGAAAGACAAACCCAGAGGCTCCCAGGTAAAGGACAGGGCATCCACTTTCCAAGCTTGATTGTGGGAAGTCCTTGTGCAGAATTTGTCCAATTGGTAGTTGAGGGGAGACAAACAGATCTACCTCTGGAGTCCCTCACTTTTTCCTCAAGAGGTTGAATATTTTGGTTCCAGTTTCCATTCGTGTGGGTCCATGATATTTCTGTTTAAGTCGTCTGCCAGTGAATTTAGCTTGCCTGGCAGGAATTGAGCTTGTAGGTGCACTTGGTAGCTCAAGGCTGTGTTCCACAGAGCCATAGCTAGTCTGCAGAGAGGGTACGAGTGGGTTCTCCCCGCTTATGTACCACAACTAATAGCTGTCCTGGAAGAATGCGGTCTTTTGAAGGCTGTCAGGAAATTCTGTATGGCTAGCATTTCTTTTTGGTTGCTATGCGGGTTCATCTGTCTCTGGTTCCATTTGCCCTGAATGCACTGCCCTGCCAAGTGAGCCCCCCCATGCATAGCCTGATGCATCTGTTAGGGTTTGGTCGGGCAGGGGGTAGAGTGAAAGGGAGCCCCTTGTTGTGGTAGCAGGCCTCTGCCCACCAAAGGAACTCTTGTCTTTATACAAGGAATGATGGGAATCACCGATTCCAGGTCCTGAGAATTGACACCATAGGCTTTTTAGATACCACTGTAGTTTCCTCGTATACAGCCTTGCATATGGAATTCATAAAATGCAAGAGGCCATGAACCCCAGGGCTTGCAGGATCTTCCTTGCTGATAGCTGGGGTTTTGGGGTTTTGTGGCCAATAGTTTGAAGTAGGTTGTCAAACAAACTTGTTTCTCTGGAGTGAGGAAAGCCATCTGGGAAGTTTTGTTCAAGCTTGCTCCCAGGAATACAATCTGTTGGTAGGGTACTAGGTGAGATTTCTTTTCGTTTATAGTGTACCCCAGAGAGGTTAGAAGTTTCTTTACAAATGCCAGATGTTGTAATAGCAAGTCCTGGCTTTCTGCCTGAATTAGACAATCGTCCAAGTATGGGTATATCTGAATATTTCTCTGCCTGCAAAACAGCAATGGCTGGAGCTAGACACTTTGTGAATACACTGGGCGCAGTAGATAAGCCAAAGGGAAGTGCAGAGAACTGACACTGCATGGAGCCTGCTTTAAAGCGTAGGTATTTCCTGCAAAATTCACTTACTGAGATGTGCAGGTAAGCTTCCTTTAAGTCTAAGGTTGCCAACCAGGCAGAGGAAGAAGCTGTTGAAGTGTTAGCATTTTGAACTTTGGGATTACTCGAAAGGTGTTCAGAATAGAGAGGTCCAGGATAGGACGCCAGGTGGTCTCTTTTCTGGGTACCAGGAAAAGTCTTGGGAAAAAAACTTTGTCCCCTTAGTTCTGCTGGGACAGGCTGAACAGCCCTGATACTTAGAATACCTGCTGTTAGGCCTCCGCCCACGGATTTGGAGGTAGGTCTGGCCAACCGCTTGGGGTTGGTAGAGAGTGGAAGTGGAATCTGTATCCCTGGGAAACTACATTCAAAACCCATTTGTCCTGGGTAATGAGTTCCCATTTTTTTTAATGCAAGGCGAGCTTTCCTCCTAAGGGAGCAGGCAGTTGAGCAAGACTTGGGAGGTTTAAGGTTAAGTCATTGTGCCATTTTTCCGTAGGGGGGTGGTTTACTGCTCCCTGCCTTGGAAGTGAGAGCTCCCCACTGCTTAGACCTGTGCGCAGTCTGAGACTAACCTAGATGGTCTGCTGTTCCTGGGTTTGGACTGAGAGGGCCTGGAAGAGACTGGAAAGGACCAGTTCTTTGAAGACCAATGTCTACTAAATCTGGGAGGCTGTACTTGTGCGAAATCTTTTAACAGTTTGCATAGATTTAGCTTTTTCCTTCATCTTTTTGAGAACTACTTCTGCTTTGTTGCAAACAGGTGGTCTTGGTTTAAGGGAGCATCCAGTAATTTAGCTTTAACATGGAAGTTTTGCTCCTTAAGCCAGGCATGCCTTTTAAGTGCTAGAAGCCCTGCAAGATGCTTCTAAAGAATTAAAACCACACTGCAAAGTACGTTTACAAACTTGTTCTGCAGAATGCATTAAATCCTGTAATTCTTTGCTTTCAGCACAGTCAAGAATCAGCATTTTCTGTTTTAGTCCCATAATATGCTGTTGGTATTTTAACATGTGAAACTGGCAATTTAAAGCCCTAATGGCCAAAGTGCCTGAAGTGTATACTTTCTTACCCCATCTGTCTAAGGCTCTAGAATCTATACCAGAAGGGGTAGGATTTTTGGCAGCAGTAGCCTTAATGCCTTTTGGTCCTTGGGAAATGGTCTCTGGATCCACAATAGGATTCTTGAGGAGGAACTTGAGTCAGGTACTCAAACACCCGTCAGGTTTTCTGGGAGCAGGAAGTAGTGTGTCAGGGGAAGGCTGGATTCCAAGAAAGTATCATCCACAATGTCCAGAACAGGAGGGATAGCTAAAGGCCTGTGTTGAGGAAGGAGTAAGAATTCTCTAAGCCTCTTTTTGGAGTCAGAGTAATCCTGGCTTTCCCAGCGGAAATACTCCCTAAGAGTGTGCAAGGTTTCACCAAAAGAAAAGTCTTCTGGAGGGGAAGCAGGGGAATGGAATCCTCTGCATCAGAGTCCTCATAGGTAGATAAGGGCAAATCCTGGTAATCAGAAGGAACAGAAGAATCGGAAGGAAAATCAGTTCTAGGTCTCTTACAGTTGGAAGGCTGGCTTCCCCAAATTAAAGGTAATAAGATCTTCAGCCATTCTAAGCATTTGTTTTTCAGGCCTGAGCATGCAGTTTGGACATTTGTTTTCTAGATGTGGAGCGAGTTTTAGGCCTAGATGAAGATGGTGCCGGTTTAACATGCAAATCCGTAGGCCTGAATACACCCTCAGAAGCCGGTGCCTGCACAGCAGCTCAGGACCCATCCAAGGTAGAGACATACACAGGTTCCATAGTCTAAAAAGCATCTCGTGGCATACCAGACTCCGAATGGGTCTCAGTAGAGGCCTGCAAATCTGAAGTAGCAGGTATCAGGGGCTGCGAAAACGCCTCACTGGAGTACCGGTGGACTGGCGACTAGCTTAAAGAAAGCATAGTCTGCAGTTTTGGACCTATGCGGTCTATCTTTACGTTTTTCGGAAGATCGGTAGTCGGATGGCTTAAAGCAATTTTGGAGTACTGATACTAAGTACCAAAATAATTTGCTGCAAAGATAGCCCAACAACGAATAGTTTGAGGATTGAACAAGGCACAAAACAGACAGCAATGGACGTCGTGGTCTGGGCCTAAGCAAGGAATGCAGTACAAATTAAAATCTTTGAGGTATTTGCCTTCCACAGGTAAGACAATTGTTAACTTTTGCTGACATCAGTTGGAGCAAGAAAAAAGATCCCCAACGGGGTACTTATCTTTTTTGAAGACTTCTGTTCTGAAACTTGAAAATGAAAATTTCAGGAATCGGCCAACCGGCACTTGCGAACTGCTTCGGCACCGCACAGCAAGAAAGACTGATGTAATGGCGTCGGCTGCATGTTTTACAGCCCTGACGTCATGGAAGAAGCGACAGCAACTGACGCAGGAATCCAAGATTCTGATATTCAGGCCGGCTGAGGGTTACCTGCAGGCAGATGACACAAATGTGATGACTGCAACAGTGAAACACGAAGAACATCAGAGTGGGATCTCTTTGCCCTTAGGAGGGGTTGAGACCTCCATCGCAGAAATGACCTCTGTGGCCTCTGAGAAGAGAGACTTGAGTAACCCTTTCAGGATCAGTTTTTGCGCTCATTAAAAGTGCGTTGACTGAAACTGACAAATGTCAACCAGAGGCTGCACGAAAGGTGGGACACTCCCAAACAGTATACACAGTCATGAGAATCACTATTAGGTAACTTGCCATTACATGAAGCACAATGCTTAAAACCCCAAGTACCCTTATCTTGAAAGAAAGACACCACAGGCCAACTGCATAATCCAACTAGAACAAAGTCAAACACCGTTCAAAGAAGTCTCAAACACAGCAACAGACTGACATGTAAAGAAAAAAGGAAACCTTACTAAGGACCAAAGCTAATAGGTTAGACAGGAAAGACAATACCAGCTATGGTACTAAAGAAATACCACAAGGGTAAGGGAGGGAAGGCCATACCAACAATGGTACTTCAAAGTTTACCAATGGTAACAGGTAGAGGAAAAAGACAAGGTTAGACAGAAGAAAAAAACGCTGGAAATACTAATTGCTTAATAAAATCTGAAGATATAAAAGGTGTTTCACACAAACATCACAAAGTTCCACTTAGCTGAGAGCTCGGCTGAAACGCGGCTTTACGGCTTCGTGACCAATGAGATCTGGGTAACGGTGAAAAGAGCATTCTGGGTAGAGACTTGGCTCGAGAGTTTTTTTGGCTCGGTTCCGAAGGCTCAGAAAGGAACCCATCAGTGATGAATGGAAAGATGATTAACATCAGATGAGGTATTACTTAGCATGTTCCCTAACAAAGTTATTTAGCAAATTTGAAAAATATCATAATTCTCATAACCCAAGTCCTAAACAAAATGTGATAGCAGTACATTTGTCCAGCATACAGACAGTTCCTTTTCCATCCTGTAACTAATACTGCCTTCAAAATGAGGTATTACTTAACCTGATGACATGTCCCCCTGATAGTTATTTAGCAAAATATGAAAAAATATGAATTATCATAACCATGGTCCCAAACAAACTAATATCTGGAAATGTGCATGGCATACAGATACAGTTCTTTTTATATCTTGTAAGTATAACACTGTTCCCAACTACACTAGTCTAATGTCCACAAAACTCTCCACCTGTATACTAAACCCCAAAAAACAAACACCTCATCCATAATCTTATCTCTATCCCTCTCTCTGGGTACATCCATCCAAACCCAGGCCCCTCTACCACACTAACAGCCCCCCAGCCCCCTCCAAAGCAACAGGCAAACCACTCCACTGCTCAGCTCTAAATACTCGCAGCCTATGTAACAAATTCCAAACAGTCATGCCTGGCTACTACATAGCCAGCCCGATATTCTCCATCTGAAACCTGACTTAAGCCCCACATAAAAGATTCTGAACTAACTCCTCCCAACTACAGCATGTTAAGGAATGACAGAACACAAAACAAGGGGGTGGTGTAGCACTCCTTTACTCCGCATCCCTCTTAGTCATCCCCTATATACCAAACCCTTTCCCAAACTTGGAAAGGCAGAAATGACACCAGCCCTACTCCACCTAAACAAGCATAAACTCATTTGTTCTCTCCCTCTATTTCCCCCTAGAGACAACCTCATCCCTTGAAGATGCTCTCTCCTAGGTCTCCACCAACATTACTCACAAAACCATAATCCTGGGAGACATGAATATAAACTGGGCCACAATCCAATCACCCACTAACGCACTCAATATTAACATATAACTTTACGCAACTAATCAATTCCACTACCAGGCCCTCCACTAACTCCATTACTGAAGTACAATAGACTGGATTCTAGTATCCCATCCTCACTACATCTCTATTCTCCCAGACCAACTTTTGCCTGCCATCTCCCCTCTTCCATACAACTCACACCTATATTTCCACTCGTTGCCCAAAAAACTTCAATTCTGAAACCTTCTCAAACACACTAAAAAGCACAAACTGGAATCCATTAAAGACCCTTCCCCTAGATAATGCTCTCCTACTTTAACTCTACTTTCACAAACCTGCTCAACTCCTTTGCCCCTCTAAAAACAAAATGTACAAAAAGTAACCCTGTACCCTGGTTAACCACAAACACCTTAGCTACTATGCGACTCCATGACAAAGCCTGGACATGATACCATAAAAATAAAAACCACTATCACCCTTAACAAATATAAAACACTATGAAATAAAGTCAAAAAACTTATTACTCAGACCACAAAGCCCATTTCTCCACTCTCCAAACCAACCACATCACCAATCCCAAACTATTTTGGAAAGGAATCTCATCTCTCCTCAACCCTGGAAAAAAAGAAAACCCTTGCCCTAACTCAGATGCCTCTGACATGGACTTAGCCACACAATTTAACTCTTTCTTTAGAGTCCATAAGCAAGCTAACATCTTCCTTCAACACCTCTGCAACCCCTCCTAAGCCTGCACCCATCCCCTTCCTCTCCTTGCATCCCTTGCCCCCCAACCTCCACCTTTTTCTATCAATCCCATCTCTATAGCTACCACAAAAAAAAAAAAAAACTTAAAATTAAAACCCTGTTCCAATGCCCCTAATGAAATTCCCTCCTACTCTCTAAATGTAGCCGCAGAAGACATTGCTCTCTATCAGCATACTAATTAATTGGTCTATCTCAGAAAGCCAGGTCCCCCAGCTCTGGAAGAAAGCCTTTACTAGTCCTCTACATAAAGGAGGCAATAATAATGACATTCCAAACTTCCGCCCTATTGCTATCTTATCCCCTATTTCTAAGCTTCTTGATAAATGTATTCACCAACTCTTACCTTATCTCATCAACAACCAGCTTCTTACCCCACACAGCATGGATTTAGACTGTCATAGCACCTCCATTGCCCTCCTCTCCTTCCTCGAAACAATTAAAGCCCGCGATTCCTTCCATTTTGTGTCCACCCTTCTCCTTCACCTATCCAAGGCGTTTTGACAGTTTCCCACAACCTGCTTCTTAAACTCTCTAAACCTACCCCTTCCTGTACCAAGTGGTTCTCCAGCCACCTCGCAATCAAGCAGTCAAATGGAATAAAGCCACTTCACCCTTCCTTAATACTCCCACAGGTGTGCCCCCAAGGTTCCATTTTCAGCCCCCCTACTATTCAATATATTCATTAACAGCTTCTACCAAGCCATTCAAAACTCCAGCCTCATCCAATATGCCAATGATTCCATCATTATCTGTTCTGCCCCTTCTATCCTCACTCTAAATAAGCTTACCCAAAGTGCCTTCTCCTCTACGGAGCAGTGGATGCTAGACACCCATCTGGCTCTTAATGCAACCAAAACTAAACTTGTTATTCACCGCCTCCAAAACCTCCTCCCTAGATAAACACTCATTCATAATCACCAGCAAAAACAATACTCCCCTAGAAATGGTATCTGACACTAAACTACTAGGAGTACTCGTAGATGAACTAAAATTCGACAAACATTTACAAGTAAATATCAAAAAACCCACAAAAAACTTGGTATGCTATACCGCTTTAATAGTTCTCTTTCCACCAGGCTTATACTAGTCAATACTCATCTCATCCCTCCTATACGGTGCATCTATACTCACCAACCTGCAATCCTCCCTCAAAACAAAACATTCCTCTTGCTATAACAAAATATAAAAATTTGCGGAAAGTCGCAGCCATTTCTCACCTAAACTGAATTGAGCTACCTAACCTCCTCACTTATACCAAACTCATCCAAGCACACAAACTCATATACAACCCCTCTCTTTGTCCCTCCCTAGCCATTACCTTTGAAATGCATGAACCAAAACGACTTCTAGGATCGAATTCCCAAACACTAATTAAATTGCACAAGCCCACACATCCAGCTGGGAATCACCTAATGTCCTCCTCTCGTGCACACCTCTAGAATTCTCTACCATCTCCTATCTGCATCACCAGCGGTCTCATTTAAAACCTTGCTGCACTCGCACCTAACTTCACAATAGAAGTGCTCCTGTTCCCATTCTACCTAATCCTAACACCACTTCCTACTTTCCTAGAACTAAACACACCATCACTGCCGCCTATAGTTCCACAGCTCTATTGAACTATTTGACCAACTAATTAAGTCACCCTACGCTATTTTTTTCTTTACAAAAGTGTTTTACTGCTGCTTAATGAACTACACTGTTTTCTACCGTTGTTAACCTTTTCTTCTTGCACTTTTGTTTTCCTATGAGATGATCTAATGTATATGTGCAATGTGTACTATATGTATCTGTATTTTTCTGGAGCTTTCCCCCCCAGGACTCCATTGAAAATGGGCTCCTTGTGGCCCAATGGACTATCCTGACAAACTGCAAATAAAATAATAAATGAATAAATATACTACCTTCAAAATGAGTTATCTAGCATGCTGACATGTTCCCTGACAAAGTTATTCACCAAATATGAAACTATCATAATTCTCATAACCAAAGTCCTAAACAAAATGTGATATCTGTACATTTGTCCAGCATACAGACAGTTCCTTTTCCATCCTGTAATACTGCCTTCAAAATGAGGTATTACTTACCCTGATGACATGTTCCCTGACAGTTATTTAGCAAAATAGGAAAATAAATCAAATCTCATAACCATTACTGTAACCAAACTGTGATATACACAAAGTTCTTTTTCCATCTTAAGTACTAAAACTGTCTTCAAGACATACCTCTCAACCTGGAAACATCAAAAAACTGGACAAGGCCCATGAAAAATAGGTACAAATCTGTACGCTGATTAACATATAATTTGCATACATAATTATGTAACCACACCCACTCCCGTGGAATTGTGGGATACCAACGTTCAAATGCAAACTGAAGAACAGATGACCAAAAATGGCACCAGAGTCCCCCCTGCAGCCATTCCAATGTACCATTATCTGGTTAATTTGCCCTATTTACCATAAACACTATAATGTGCTTACTGCTTTACTTCTACAATGTTTATTTGGATTAATTAAAAGAGTTTATTTTACATTTTATAGCAAACACTACTAGACCTCTGCTAAACAAAGCAATACAGTCTCACAATGAAAACAGACTTAGCATTATAACTTATCTGCCATTGAAACTCACATTCATTGAAACAACATTGAAACCCACAAAGAAAATGCATCTGGCCAATGGTAAGATTAGCTTTGGGCTGTTTTCAAATCATAGGCCCCCTTGCACACAAAACATTACATGTGTTCTTTGATACATCTTCCGGACAATATTAAATTATATTCCTTGTATAAATACAGCATACTTGCTACAGTGCGTTTTAAATTTGTTTTGAACACTTTGACAGTAAGCAATGAAACAAAATGCATGAACCAATATTTGACTAAACTGCCCAGTTCAGAACATTTCCATTATAAAAGTCTGAGTAATGTCTACAATCCACCAGTATCAGTAAATATGCACAATCTCTGCAGAAGTAAAAGTCACATAATATTTCTACATTAAGGAGATATGTAACTAATGAAGAGGTTGCCGCTGTCAAACAACTTAATATTTCATTGTTTCATCTACAAATAACGTGCCTGTTGCCCTTGAGATATAAATTGCCTATGTCGCATAGAAAAAAAAAAGCCAGTAATATTACAACTGGGAATGGATGGCAAACTGATAACAGGTTCATAATTACTAGCCATCTCTGCCAAAGAGAACATTCTCAGGACTGCAAAGTACAACAGAGTACAGTATCAGCAATCTACATGCTGTGGGATTAGAACCCCCACAGCCTTCTACATCAAAAGTAAGTATTCTACCTGTCGTTCTACTTAGTCTACTGACAACACAAACACACTTACTATCAGCAGTACTATACTCCTCTCCCCCTGAAGACCTATGCAGCATAAGAAATCTGGAAATAACCAAAAATTGATTGGGAAGGGGACAAAAGCCCAAACCCAGGGACACATTTTAAACATTGTTTGTATGATCTTAGAAAAGTTGCTTGCTAGTATGAAATGTTTTGTGTTACCAAGCATGGATTTCCTGAAAGGCAGGAAGACTGAAACTTAAATGGCAATGATTATTTAGTGAATTCAGTTCTCACTGGTTTTGTCAGAAAACAATTTTTTTTAAGAGAAACAGACCAAAAGTATGTATGAGCCAATATTCCAGACAGTCTCTCACACACACTTTCTGCTGCAGCTGTTAAACCAAAAGCAGTTTGTTAAATAAGTAAAGCACACATTGCCCTGCCTGCAAGTCAATATGTATATGAAAGCACATTTTCTCCTGCACCCTTTAAAATACAAGTAAAACAAAAGCAATTTCTCTGTTAAATAAGCACACACTTTCTCTTCTTGTAAGCCAAGCCAATATGTACATGACAGCACATGTTCTCCTGCAGCCGTTAAAATACAATAAAATGAAAGCAGTTTCTCTGTTAAGTAAATCACAAGCACACACTTTCTCTTCCTGTAAGCCAAGCCAAGATGTACATGAAACTGAAACCACGTTTTCTCCTGCAGCTTAAAATAAAAGCAAAACGAAAGCAGTTTCTCTGAGTAGAGAGCACAGCATCTGAGCACCATGCTTCAAAAAGTACCTGACATAAAGGAACTCATTCTGAACATGCAAGCTAGGTGATATAATGGAGACACATGGAAGTATTTTGTCAAATAAATTATGTTGGAGGACTAGAATAAACTTATTTAATGTATAGTTTACTTTAGAAAAATAATACATTTCAGGACTGCATGAAATGAATATTAGCCAGTTTTTAGAAAGAGTGGGAAAATAAACATTGATTGTGAAGGGTCTTGAGCTTGTCCATTGCATAAAGAGAAAGAGGAAACATGGTGGCTCAAGTGTTTTTTATTTACTGTCAGTCGAATACAGGAACATAATACCCTCTCCCTGGCCATCTCCCTCTGCAATTCTTACATCCACAAACTATGTCATTATGCACTTTACAATTACCACATTACTGTGTAGGAAAATTGTACCTCTGACTCCCAAAAGATAAGTTAGGTGGAACCAAAAATCTAACCTATGATATAATAACAAAAATCTAACCTATGATATGATAAAAGGACCCTTTGTATCAATACACTGTACCATTATACAATTTGTAAAAAAAAACTGCACTGCATTGAATCACAAGTTTACCTAAGAGAGAGACACACACACAGTGTGAGTAACAGAAAGCTTTCTACAATACTTATTGAAGTTCAGTAACAGGTTATCATAACACAATTCATTCCTGAACTGTAGTGCCATTTTACAAATGGTTATATTTGACCTGCTGATTTCTAAACATATAAATTATTTTAAACACCATCATTAAAAATACAAGATGTAAATCACATTGCAAGTGATTTTTCTTGAAATGTATTACAGTTGTGTTCAACTGAAAAAAAGCCAATTGTTATTCAATACCAAACACAAAGATGTATTGCAGGTAAAAACACAACAGCAGTAAGCAAAGATGCACGGTCAAAAAATTATAACACTAATTAATGATACAGTAGGAATAAAAACAGTGCTCATTAAGTTTTAGGGAGATACAGTAGTCAGCTGCTTGAATGGAAAAAGTATACTTCCCACAATAAGTATCATGAGTGCATGAGTTGCTGTAATGGAAAAGCTGCATACAATGCCGCTTAAAAAGGGACACAAGTTATAAGGAAATCTTCTCATAAACTGTGACACTCCTTTGGATCATTATTTGTGCATTTTATGCAGATCACAGACATTCTGTCTGAAAATACTATTACCCCCCCACACACACACACACATACATAACCACTATTTACTATGATAATTTAGATAAAATTAATAAACTTGCCTTTAACAAAAATCAAGTATTTGTATTTTTCTTTTCTGTTGTGACTTTGGAACCAGGAAGCATCAACATCAATTCTGAAACCTGGTGCTCTTAACTTCTCCGGATAACTTAAATTTCAAGAATAGGTTCAGGTCCCTTTTATAAGTTATACTACCAAAATTATGTGTGTACTGTACCACACACACTGTTCCGTTCCTTACCTGCCCGAATCCAAGCTCTTCGGCCCGCCAGCTTGCTGCCATTAATCCCGGCCTGCGAACTGCTGCTCTTCTTCTGCTGCTCGTCGGCCCATTAATCCTGGCCTGGCAAACTGTTGCTGCCATTAATCCCTGTCGATTCCCAGCTCCAACTAATCAGCTTCTTCGCCGCGGCGCCGCCATTAATCCTTCCACGTTCCCAGCTCTAACTGCTGAAATTCCCGCCGTTTCAGCCAGCCGGAAATGATGATGTGAGCTCTTTGAGCTCAATTCCGACTGGCTGTTAGCCTGGTGGAGCTGACGTCATTGCGCACGTGATGTCAGCTCCGACAGCGCGAAAATTTCAAAAAATCCAAATAAAAATCGGAAATGAAGGGGTGCCACTCGGGAATCGTGGCACCCCTTCATTTGGACCCCGAAACTCGGTAAAAACCGAGTAATTCGGAACGGTTGGGAGGTCTGCTTCAAGATGGAAAATTCCAGACTTTTACACCTAAATATGACAAATATCAGTAGCACTCAAACATATTGAGTGTCCCACACCTGTGCTTGCAATGTGATAATGACTTTTAGTAATGTGAAGTGACATTTGCCAATGATTTTACCCAACAAGTGTTAATGACTTACTGTAACTGTACATATTTACAATGTTACCTGACAAGTGCTGACTCGTACTGTAACTGTACAAATAATGTGATAATCACCTGCATGTCAAGTGCAAGATTCTGCACACTCTTACAAAGGTGATAATTGCTCCACATAACTTTTTGAGCAAACATTCACTACATTCACCATGCAGTTATTCTGTTACACTGAGTCATTATCTGTCAGGAAATGCCAGGAGTAGTGCTGTAAAAGTTTTACAACAGTTCTGTATTACTTAGCCCTTCCAGTCATCTAAATTCTACACGACTGATAAAAGTAGAAAAAAAAACAGTAAAAAGCAGCTGGGGAGCTATGAACCATTCCACTGAAGCAAATGATAAAAGGCAACAAGATGATCACACAAATTCCTGGTTTATTCGATGCTCAATACAAAATAACCAAACACACTGTTGACCTAGGTTTCATCCTCTTGGAAAGGACTTCATCAGAACAATGAAACTCCCTGAGAATGACAATTTAAATACCCACCCAATACATCAATTAGCGCTTTAAAAATCAATAATTACATAATTACTACTTAAAATAACAGTGCTGAGTTTATGCAAGTACTATATACCCAATACAATTAATCTATTTCTCTACCGAGATCAAATGAAAACTAATGTAAACCATTTTTTATAAAAACTGACGTGTTACAAAATGCAACCTTAAAAAAGTAACATATATTGTATATTAACACCAATAAAGTACAGTTGTGTACCTACCATAAATGTAGATGTTAGAGTGGATTCACTGTTGCAGTCATTACACTTGGGTTATCCTGCTGGTAGGCTAACCGCAGTCGACCTGAATTCCAAAGTCCTGGTCCGGCGTATGTTGCTGTCGCCTCTTCCCTGACGTCAGTGCACCAGGGTTATAAAAGATACAGCAGACGCCATTTTCTTCAGTTTTTCTTGCCCCAGATGTCAGGTGCCTCCAAAAGGGTAGGCTAAAAAAACATTGCTTATAAAAGCATGCACTAAAATAAACCTCATCTACAAGCAAATACACCACATAGGTTGTATAGAATACTGAAGAACAGATAAGTCCCAGCAAAGAAAGGGGGATCGTGGGTGGGTAACTTGCACTGCAACAGTGAATACACTCGAACATATACATTTATGGTAGGTACACAACTGTACTATGTTCATCGTGTTTCACTGTTGCAGTCATTACACTTGGGTTGAATCCCAAAGCTGAGGTTGGGCGGCTGGGTTTAAATAGAGTTAGGAGTGGCTATAAGGCCTTGCAGAACTGCAGTGGCAAAGCCTGCTCTGGATTTAGAGTACAGGTAAGTGGTAGTGCTTAGTAAAAGTGTGCACTGAAGTCCAAGTTGCAGCCTCCAAAATATCCTTGGTTGGTACTCCTCTGAGGAAGGCTGCTGAGGTGGCTGCTGCCCTGGTAGAATGAGGTCTAATGCCCTTAGGCACTGATTTGCCATGTTGTGAATAGCAGAAACGAATGCAGTGTCCTATCCATGTTGAAATAGTCTGCTTTGAGATTAGCCTTTCCTTGTGATCCTGCAGAATATACCACTAAAATTTGCTCAGTCTGAGTGCCTTAGTTTTGTCCAAGTAAAAAAGTAGCTGTCTGTGCATGTCCAAAGAATGCAGAAGTCTCTCCCCTTTATTCTGTGGGTTTGGGTAAAAAGTAGGCAAATGAATGGTTTGGTTAAGAGCCACACTGGACACTAACTTAGGCATAAATGTTGAGTTTGTCCTTAGAGAAACCCTGTCCGGATGGAAGTTAAAAGGTTCCACAGCCATTAATGTCTAACTCAGACTCTTCTTGCTGAAGTTATTGCTAGAGCAGAGCTGTTTTCCATGATAAGAACTTAATCTCAGCTGTATTGGCTGGCTCAAAAGGAGGCAGTGAGTTTTTCCAAGACAAAATTGTGGTCCCATGAAGGTACTGGTGCTCTCCTTGGAGGTCTTATGTTTTTGCCCTCCTGAGGTACTGCCTAAGCAATGGATGTGAAAAAATAGGTGGGTCCGTATTGCAATGAGCTGAAATGGCAGAGGCATGGATCTTAATTGATGAGAAGGATAGGCCTTTGTCCAGCATCTCAGTTAGATATTGTAAAATCTGAGGAATATTTGGAACAAGCGTGTCAATTCCTTGTGCCTGGTTCCAAGCCCAGAATCTCTTCCATTTTTCTGCATAAGATTTTCTGGTGCTGGGCCTCCAAAATAACATCCATAACCGCTTTAGAGAGAGGTGCATTCTGAATGGTTACACTATCCGCCATGCAGCTAGATTTAGGGTTCTGAGTTGGCTGTGCAGGATCTGACTGTTTTGTTGGGTCAGTAAATGAGGAATTTGAAGCAATGCCCAGGCTGGGCCTTGAGACAAGCTCCTTAGGATTGGGTACCAGTGTTGGTGTGGCCAATCCGGGGCAATCAGTATCATTTGTGGCTTCTCTTGTCTGACCTTTAGGAGTACCTTGGGGAGGAAAGGCATATACTGTAAGGTTGTTCCAGCTGAATGACAAAGCATCCACTTTCCACGCTTGTTTGTGACAAGCCCTTGCGCAGAATCTCTGAAGTTGGCAGTTGTGAGGGGAGGCAAAAAGATCTATGTCTGGGTATCCCCATTTCTTTGTTATGTTGAAGATTTGTGGATCTAGTTTCCACTCGTGAGGATCCATGAGGTTTCTGCTTAGTTCGTCTGCCAGAGCATTTGTTTTTCCTGGCAGGAATTGTACTTGCAGGTGTACTTGCTAAGTCAATGCTGTGTTCCACAAAATCATGGTTTGTCTGCAGAGGGGGTAGGAATGTGTGCCCCCCCCTGCTTGTTTATGTACCACATGACTGGTGTTGTCAGTCTATCAGCAGCTGTCCTGGATGAAGTAGGTCCTTGAAGGCTGTCAGGGCATTTTGTACAGCTAGCATCTCTTTTTGATGGATATAAAGATGCCTTTGGTTTGCTGGCCATGTGCCCTGAATACATTTTCCTGCCATGTGGGGCCCCCAAGGCATAATCCGATGCATCTGTTGTTAGTGTTTGCCTGGCTGTGGGTAAAGTGAATGGCTGTCCCTTGTTGTGGTGACAGGCCTGTGCCCACCATCGAAACTCCTGTTGCAGGCAGGGAATGAGTGAAATTAGTGATTCCAGGCTGTGGCAATGTTGAGTCCAAACACTTTTTAGATACCATTGCAGTTTCCTCATATGCAGTCTTGCATATGGAATTAGCAGAATGCAGGATGCCATGTAGCCCAGAGCCTGCAGAATTTTTCTTGCAGACAACTGGGTCTTTGTTGCCATGCTTTTGAAGTAAGAAGTCAGTTGCCTTTATTTGGCGTGAGATAAGCCATCTAGGCAGTTGTATTTAAGCTTGCACCCAGGAATATTATCTCTTGAGAGGGTACTAGTTTTGATTTCTTTTCGTTTACTGTGTACCCTAGGCAAATTAGTAATCTTTTCAAAAACGCCAGATGCGTTAGTAGAACGTCTCTGGTCTCTGCTTGAATAACGCAGTCGTCCAAGTAGGGATATATTTGAATTCCTCTGTCTGCAAAATGCAATCACTGGTGCCAGGTATTTTGTGAAGACCCTGGGCGCAGTAGATAAGCCAAGGGTAGTGCATTGAGCCAGCTATGAATCTGAGCTATCTTCTGCAAGATTGTCTGATTGGGGACATGCAGGTAAGCCTCTTTGAGGTCCAAAGTTACAAGCCAAGCCTTCTTGCCCAACATGGGCAGAAGCTGCTGCAGAGTCAACATTTTGAATTTCGGAACATCCAGAAAAATATTTAGAATAGACAGGTCCAGAATTGGTCTCCATGCTTTGTCCTTTCTTGGTACTAAGAAAACTCTTGAGTAAAATCCTTGTCCCTGCTCTTGTTGTGGCACTGGCTGAATAGCCCTCATGTCCATGAGAGATGAAACTTGTTTTTGTGCCTCTGCCCATTGTGTGGCAGGTCTGGCATACCTTTTGCCTTTGGAAGGGTGTGAAAGTGGAACCTGTAGCCCTGAGAGACTATATTTAAGACCCATTTGTCCAGGGTGATCATGTGCCAATTTTGTGAAAAAAGTGCTAGCTTTTCCCCTAAGGGTGCTGCCAAAAGATAAATGCTTGGCATTGGCAGAGGGAAGTCATTGGGACGGTTTCCTAAATGGCTGTGATTTGTCTCCTCTGCTTTTGGAAGTAGAAGCACCCCATTGTTTGGGCCTGTATGAGCCCTGGGGCTGTCTGCCTCTAGGGCATCTGTATCTGCCTCTGTGGCCTGTCCGGGAAAGGACCAATTCTTAGGCCAGTTCCTGCTAAATCCGGGTGGCTGTACCTGTAAGAAATCCTTAACTGTCTGCATAGATTTAGCTTTATCCTCCATTTTCTTCAACACCTCTTCTGCCTTAACACCAAACAAAGTATCACGCTGTAATGGAGCATCCAATAATTTTGCTTTAACATGATCAGGCAGAGTCTGTTCCCTTAACCAAGCATGCCTACTAATGACAGAACCTGTTACAGCGGCCCTGCAAGAGGCCTCCAGTGAATCATAACCACATTGCAAAGTATGCTTTCCCACTTCAGCTGCATGCAATAAATCCTGCATTTCCTTGTTCTCAGAACTTTCAGAATTTGTCAACATTTTCTGTTTAAGCGGAGACATTAAGTATTGCTGATATTTAAGAATATGAAACTGACCATTTAAAACCCTTAGTGCCAAGGTAGCAGAAGTGTAAACTTTTTCCCCCATCTGTCCAGTGCCCTTGAATCTCTATCTGAGGGGACAGGGTTTTTTGCAGTAGCTGCCTTGACCCCCTTTGGGATCCTGAGAAATAGTTTCTGGGTCAGCAGCAGGGTTTATACATAGAAATTTATGAGAATCTGGAACCCTTTAGTATCTGTCTGGCTTAACAGGTGCAGGAGGTAAAGAGTCGGGAGACAGGCCGGACTCTGAAAATACATCTACAATGTCTAGAACAGGTGGAATAGCAAGAGGTCTGTGCTGAGGTAGCAAAATAAAGTCTCTGAGCCTTTTCTTAGAATCTGAGAAATCTTGGCTCTCCCAGTGGAAATGCTCCCTCATGGTATGCAGGGTTTCCCCAAAGGAGTAATTCTCAGGAGGAGAAGCTGAAGGAATAGATTCTTCAGCATCAGAATCCTCATAGGGAGGAATAGAGTATCCCTGTTCTGAAAAGGAGTCAGAGGAAATGGAAACCTGATCAGAGGAATCACATTCAGTGTCTTGCCTAGGCCTCTTATCAGGAGGGGGATGGGAACCCCTGATCAAAGTAATTAGGTCTTCGGCCATTTTGAGCATCTGTTTCTTAGGCCTGGAAGTCTGTCCTGGAGAATGCTCTACTTGTTTCCTTGTCTTTAAAACTGTTTTAGACTTTGTCTTGGATGCTAAAGTTGGCTTGATATAAAGCTGTGTAGGTCTGAAAACACCCTCAGAAGCCGATGCCTGCTCAGTGGCTCTGGACCCATCTGAGGGATTAGTTTCCGAAGGCCCAATAATTTGAGTATCCAGAGGCCTAGTTGTCTCCACGTGAAAGTCGGAGGCGGCCTGTGGCTCTGAGGTAGCAGGTGTCAGGGGCTGCAAAAGTGCCTCACTGAGAACCGGCGACTGGCCTAGAAGAGGCTTCTGTTTTGGACCTCGGATGCCTGTCCTTTCCTTTTTATGAACTCCGGTCGTCGGCTGTTCCAACGGCATTACATACTTAAACCTTCGGCCAAAGTAATGAAAAGCAAAATCGTACCGATGCTTAATATTTATTTGCAGTTGTTTAACCAAGATAGCCCATTGGGCCTGAAGAACCCATTTTCAATGGAGTCCTGGGGAGAAAAGCTCCTCATACAGATTACACAAAGGTTAATATACACACAGATTGCATGAAGATTAGAGGTAAAACAGACTGATCAAAAGTATTTCAATCAAAGTTAATAACGTTTAAAGTATCTTTTTTTTTCTTTCTTTCTTCTCTAGTAGGATTGAGGATAGGTAGTTAGATGCAGTAGGTAAGGAACTGCTAGATACTAGTAAGGAGTTGTATAACAGACGCAAGCAAGAGTTTGTTACCTGGGATGTGAGAGAAGGAAGGGAAAGAGTGTTGAAGTAAAGTGTAGGTTATGAGGGATGGGAGCAGGAGCATTCCCATGTGGAAGTTATATGAGAGTGGAGAGATTTTTTAAAGGATGGGAGGCTAGTAATGGTATGAATGGAGGGGGGAAGGGAGTTCCCATAAGCGTGCTAGAGAGTGTGACAGGAGGTATTGTCCTGGGGGGTGGAGGGGTCTGTAAACTTCTATTAGGTTTTGATTGGTAGATCTGAGTAGTCTGTGTGTGGTGCATTTTAAAGGTAGTGGACAGGGAGGGACAGAGGGATAGCTGGAAAATGAGTTTGTGTTAATAGGTGAGCTGAGTGTAGGAGAGGTAGTTTGGTAGCTCTAGCCAGTTGAGTTTGTGGAGAGATTCACAGCAATGGGTTGATGATTTGTTGCTAGTGGCGAATCTGGCGATTTTATTGTAACAAAAGGACAGTTTGGTTTTGAGAGAGGATTGCAGGTTTGTTAGAAGAGGGGCTCCATAGAGAAGGGAGGGTAAGAGAAATGTAGTAGAGAGTAAGTTTAGTAGTTGAGGTGAGGAAATGATTGTGTCGGTAGAGCATACCAAGTTTTTGGTGGGTTTTTTTTTTTATGTTTAGTAGTAGATGGGAGCTGAATTTGAGCCGGTCATCGATTTGAACGCCTAGTAGTTTGGTTTCAGATACCAACTCAAGAGGTGTTGTATTTTGGCTGGTGATGGAGAATAAATTTTGATCGAAATTCTTAGTTTTAGAGGTAAAACTGATAATACTGCGTTGGTTAAATCTAGCACAAAACTGACAACTAGCAATGTCGTGGTCAGGGCCTAGGCAAGGAATACATTAAGAATGAAAATCCTTGAGGTATTTGCTTCCCACATGAAATACAATTGTTAACTTTTTCTGACATCGGTCTGGAGCAAGAAAAAAGTTTCCCCAACGGGGTACTTAGCTTTATGGAAGACTTCGGATCTGAAATTCAATTTCGAAAATCTCAGGAGTCTGCCGACCGGCACTTGCGAACTGCTTTTGCTTCGGGCACCGTGCGCAAGAAAGACTGAAGAAAATGGTGTCTGCTGCATCTTTTATATCCCTGGCTATGCCAATACTATCGTTGATATCAGGGTAATTTAATGCATCCAACCTTAGTTGCCATTGTAATTCACATATGTCTAAATGGACATCTAATACTTTAACCTGGATGTCTTTTTTGATTTGTTGAATGACAATTTAAAACTATGCTTTGCATATTCAGCAATGTGCCTGACCATTGCATTTGCATTCTTAAAATGCCTAATGTCCAACATATGTTCCCTGACTCTACCTAAATTGCCTTGAAGTTTTTCCCACAAAAAATGCGGGACAATGTGCATTTTGCCAAATAGACCACATTCTGGGCATCGGGATAAAACAATTGTTCACCATTATACTTCTGTTTCCATTATGTATTTACATGTTGTGCATCTTCCACACTTAAAATTACCAATCCTTTTCCCATTTGGTTGTATATAACTGTATACCTTTTTCTAGTATCTCCTTAAAAGACTTGTCCCTTCGGAACACAAAATTGGGCATACCACCCATCGTTTTTGCTATACTTTTATCCAGCTGTAACAGACCCCAGTTTTTCCTCACCAACCAAATGAACCAATCAACATCCTAGTTAAAGGTGGTGACAAACATTAACCTATCAACCTGCTTTGGCAAACTAGTTCTCATTCTGATTGATCAAATTATCTATATCATTGCCGAGACCACCAGTTAAAAATGGCCTTGCAAATGCCTTTTTCTCTTTTACTCAATTTCATCCTTAATACTAACACAAAATTCTCAGGGTAACCCCTTCCAAGAAACATCCCAATAATGAAATCCAACTCCTCAATAAACTCTTTTTCACTTACCATCCTGGCTGCCCTCACCATCTGACCCTTAATAGATTTTTTTCTGATGTTGAGGGTGCCAGCCGTCGTAGTCTAAATACGAGTTAGAAAAGGTTATTTTCCTGTATATACTGGATCTCATACACTTCAGTTCAGTCTATTCTTAATTTTAACATCCAGATAGGTAATCAAGTCTGCACTATACTCATGGGTAAATTTAAAAAATTCCACGGTGTTAATATAACCCACAAATAACTTAAGCTGTTCCCTATCACCTTCCCAAACGATAAAAATATTGTCCAAGAAGCATGTATATAGCCTGATATATTTGTTGAAGACATTGGAAAAACACACTCCTGTTCCCAGAAGGACATTATATAATTGGCATAAATGGGGGCACAAGCAGCCCCCATAGCCACTTCAGTGACTTGTTTATAAAAATGTCCTTCGAAATACAGGAAGTTGTTAAACACTGCTTCCATCAGTGTAACAAATACATTCACTTGGTCTTGACAGACCAGCACTTGCTCCAAGCTCTCAGTAAACACTAATAAACGCTAACGCAACACCTCCCCCTTTACTATACAATAGTTCAAGGCTCCCTATTTCGTCCCTACCGAGCAATCAGTAAAATAGTTCAGTTATCCATACAGGCATGTCAAAAGGGCAGTTTCAGGTATACTCTCCAGTCCAGCTGGTGAATCTGGGAATCTTGAGGCAATGTTACAATTGCCTCATGTACACAGACAACCCTCTCCTCCATCCAACAAACACAAATGTATGTGAGATGCAACTGTACAGCCAAATTGGAGGCCAAGCTCTCTCAACCCAAGGCTGGAACAGCCAGTCAGGAAGAGAAGGGAAACACGTGCACCACACTTAGTCTCACATAAAACAGTCATACATGCACCAGCAAACACACAAATACTCAAAAACATACTCGGAGGCTCTAAAAAATCTGTCTAAGCAGCAGAGACCTCCAAAGCAGATATCCAAGCAACCTCCAACCTCAAACAACCACCGCGCATCACATACTTCACAAAGTCAGTGTGCCACGCAACCACATCCCTTAAGGCACAACACACCCAATACACTAGTAATAGGTGACTATTGTCAGGCACACTGATGTCCCACTCACTAGACTGAAAAAGAAGGTGGTTACTGTGAGCTGCCTGTCTGGTGCCAGGATCCGCCACATAACACATGCACTCTGGTCACTCCAAAACAAGTACAAATGACTGTCATTGTACATGGTGTGAAAGACCTGAGACGTACCTCCCTGGACTACATGAAGAGAGACAGAGGAGCTCTCTGATCATGTAGCCCAGGCCGGTATGATCCTAACCCTGAGTAGCATCTTGCCCTCACCAAGAATGCCACAGTAAGAGGAAAAAAATGATCAGTTGTAACAATTGGCTAAGCTGTTGGTGTCATTCAAAGGGGATCCAGTGCCTTTCAGCCTGGGACGACATGCTCGACAAGCCACGCTGCTTCACCAGAGATGGCTTGCACCTGTTGCCCTTAGGCTTTTGAATACTGGCCAAGGCTCTTGCCACCCCCATAGTGCTGTTTTTAGGCAAGGCTCAAAAGACAAACCCGCCTCCATAAACAACACAAGAAACCAGAAACTGAGGGTAATGCTACTCGGTGCCAGAAGTCTAAACCTCAAAATGCACACACTCGAGGCACTCCTTAGCATGGAGCAAATCGATATCTGTGCAGTAAAAGAAACCTGGTTCAAAGCTCCAGAGAGCACCCCAGCACTACCAGGCTACAACTCATACCATAACGTTTGGCCCCAGAACCCGGACCGAAATACAAAAGGAGGGGGTGTATCCATTTTCATAAAGGATACCCACACCTCCAGGTAAGTAGCACAGCACGAGGCGTTCGGAGACCATCCATGTGCAACTAACAGTGGGAAAAGCTGCTTTTCAGATCGTAGCCTGCTACAGATCACCTACCTTGTCTCAGGACCCCCAATCAGAATTCCTGAGAACACTGGAAAATACAAAGGTCCTACCTAACACCATGATATTGGGAGATTCCAACTACCCAAACATTGACTGGGAGAATTACTCAAGTACAAACTCCTTTGCCCAACACTTCCTAGAGTTTATAAACTCAAACGCCCTGGAACAGCTGGTCACCACGCCCACAAGAAGTGACAACATACTGGACCTGATCATCACCAACATGGGGAATCAGTGCTCCACACCAGAGGTAAACCCCCTCACTGGTAAGATCAGATCATAAACTAATCACACTGGACATCCACATCCCGACCCCACTCCCAGTTAAGGAAACCACTGCGAAAAACATTTCAAAAGCAAACTTCACATTTCTCAAGACAGAGGTGGAAAGTTTCAAAGCCCCCTTGCTAAAGGATAATGCTACCCAAACCGCAGAATCCTTTACAAGTGCATTCTATGAGCATCAACAGGGATGCATGGATCGAGCCATCCCAAGTAAAACCAATACTCACTCCTCCAAAAAGAGGAAACCAGTCTGGTGGTCTCCGGCCATAAATAAGCTATATAAGAGAAGGAGGAAACTACTACATGCTGGAGCAAAATCCCGAAAAGGAAAGGCATCCCTGATCAATATTAGCAAGAAACTACGATCCCCCATAAAATCATCCAAGGCCAGTTTCAAAAGAAATTGCCAAGGACTCTAAAGATAACCACAAAACCTTCTTTAGCTATGTCAAAAATCTAGGTGGCAACTCTCAGATATGCTCTGAGCTAGTGCAGAATGGCAAAAAATACACGGAACCAACTGACATTCCCAACATCCTGGCTGACAAGTTCAGTGCAAACTTCACCCCCCACCCCCAAAAGGGCCCTTGTCCATCCCGGAAGAATGCAGAGCCCCAGACATCATGGACACGCAGGTAAAAACAGCCCTCTCCAAAGCTAAGAACACAGCATCAATGGGACCAGATGGCATCCCAGGCTGCGTCTTACATGAGCTCCAAAAGGAACTAAACCCTCACCTAAATTCACTGTTCAGACTCAGCCTTACCACAGGCTATGTACCCAAAGAATGGCTTACAGCAACGGTCATCCCACTCCACAAAGGTGGTGCCACAACAGAACCTGGGAACTATCGCCCTATAAGCCTGACTAGCCTGGTCTGCAAAGCTATGGAGCGAATCATCATGGAACTCTTAAACAGAGACATTGGGAACCTCTAGACACTGGACCCTACCCAATTCTGCTTTGTTAAAGGCAGATCCTGCCTCCTAAACCTAGTTGACTTATTTGAAACAGATGTCAAGGCCATAGATGAAGGAAAGGTAGTCCACACAGCCTACCTGGACCTCGCTAAGGCCTTTGACACCATTCCCCACTCTGGCATCATAGACAAGCTCACCAGCTTGAACATTAACCCCTATGTGACAAGATGGGTGGCCAACTGGCTCACGGGTAGAACACACATGGTCAGAGTTGCAGATGCCATGTCCGACTCTAAACTAGTTACAAGTGGCTTCCCACAGGGCTTGGTCCTGGGACCCCTCCTGTTCGGTATATACTTCTCTGAGGTACAGGCAGCACGGGAGGACTATGGCTGACCAAGTTCGCAGATGACTGCAAACTGGGGGCCATAATCAACTCTCCGGCTGACGCAGGCATCCTCCAGAAGGGTCTTACAGATACCTGGTGCCAAAACTATGGCCTCAAGCTGAATGCCAAAAAATGCATAGTCATCCCCTTTGGGAAAAACAAAGTGCCCATGAATTACCAAATAGGTGGTAATCCACTATGTATGGAAAATGTAATTAGGAACCTGGGGACCCAGGTAGATAGCAACCTCTCCTTTGATAATCACATTGCCAAAATGGTTAGAAATTCCTTCTGTGTAGCCCACCTAATCACGTAAGGGTTCACCTCTAGATCAAAAAAGGTCATTGTGCCCCTCTACTCATCACTCATTAGGCCCATAATAGAGTACAATGCCCCATTTGGTACGTACCTTACTCGACACCTGCAACAGCTGGAAAGACCACAGAAGTACTTCAAGAGGATCATGGGCCTCAAAGAGATGCCCTATGCAGCTCTACTAAAGAAACTCCAGCTCTACTCGGTTGCTTACCTGCCTGCTCACTCAGAGGTGATCTCTGCCTGACGTATAAGGCCATGTCCAACCCGGAATTGATGGACATGCTCACCTCAAGAAAATCAAATCTCTTAGAGCCACATGCTCCAGTGAATTAAACCTCAGCACAACAATAAACAGGACATGCTGGAGGGATAGATTCCTGTCCCAGAGACTTCCCTCGCTCTGGAATAGAATCCCAGTTTATTTTAGGCAGAGCCCCTCGCTGATTCTCTTCAAGAGGAATTTTGATGAGTGGATGGGAAATTGTAAATTTACCCCTGGGATCACTTCAGTGGCCCTGCTAGACAGAGGCCCAGGAAACTAATTTAAAAGGGAGGCGAAAGCCAACACATTCTGGCTAGGCTTATAAATGCCCTTTGGCAGATAGCCTAGTACCTACCTATGAAACTATGACTGTACAAACCCGCTTTTATCAGCTGACTTTAATCCAATCTCTTGAGGGATAACCGAAAAGAGATTACATACATCTATTGTAAGTAGCAAGGTACCTTCACTGATGGATAACATATTTAACTTCTCCAAAAAATTCCAAGAATCTTTTATTTATGTAAAGGCTTCTAAACCTCTTTGCATATAATGATCCAAAAACTGACTGATGAAACATGTTTTACTTCTTTTCCCCATCAACTATAGGTCTGAAATTTAACATTATCCAGGCCTTTATGCAATTTAGGGATTCCAAATATTCCACTAATCACTGGGTTAGAATTTCTCAAACTCTCTCTGCTTCAGTGATCTGTCCCTGAAACATGTCATCTATCATATCTATTTTTTGATGAGCCACATTAATTTCATTAATGCTTTCTACATAATTATCCTCCATGAGCATACCCCATCATGCAGTCAACATAATCATTCTTATCAATGACTACTGCCCCATTGCCTTTACAGGCTTTATTATGCAAATTTCTCTTATCAGCTAATTCTTTTAGTAAAGAATATTCATTACTTGACAAGTTACTAAACTTATTTCCCATTGACTTCTTAAAATGTTCCCTCAAGTCTAGCTCACAAGCTTTCAAAAAAGTGCTATCATTTGATTAATAGGGGGGTTGAACTTACTGGGTTTACCAATGGGTTTTAAATTTTGATTAGCCCCTGTCTCTGGAAACCACAATTTAATATTCATTCTGTGCACAAATAACTTCATATCAATTAACATACCTGAGTGTTCCTTTCCTACACGGAACAAAAGTGAATCCCTTTGAGAGCAAATTCACATGTTCAATATTAACTTGAACTTTGGAGTAATTATATACTGTGTAATCACCATAAGTGTTGGTGATGATCTCAGGATTGTTTAAAACATCTTGGTTCAAATTCAATTATTTTGTATTGTGTATCGAATAAACCAGGAATTCTTGTGATCTTGTTGCCTTGCATCATTTGCTTCAGTGGAAAGGTTCGTAGCTCCCCAGCTGCTTTTTACTGTTTGAGAAAAAAATTATTGCAGGACGGTTACTGACATGCTCTTGTACGTGGTAGCACTCTCCTCAAACAGATGTTCTTACTCAGCATGGTCACCAGCTCCCTATCAGTTAATTGCCAAACTAAGAAAAATATACCTTACATAACACAATGCAATCAAACTCATCTCTACCTGTGCTCAGCATATCGATGGCTCTTTTACAATCTGAAAATGAAGGGTGACTCAGCATGTGTACAAGTTTTCTAGCAGTTATTTTCCTGTGTTGTAAGTAGAGACAACGGTTTCATAAAATACAATATAGTTTTACTTACCATACGCCATACCAACAAAGCATAGATTCAACAATGGGGGACATCATGGTCTGGGCCTAAACAAGTGACGCAGTAAGAACAAAAGTCTCGGTGTGGTATTTGCTTTCCACAGGCGAGACCATTAACTTTTTCTGACATCGGTTAGTGCAAGTAAAAAGGATCCCCAACGGGGTACTTAGTTTTAGAAGACTTCAACTCGGCAGACAAAACTCGGGTAGCGGCTGACCAGCACTCGTGCAAACTGCTTCTGCTTCGGGCTCCATGATAAAGACTGATGTAATGGTGGCGGCTGCCTTACTTTATACTACTGATGACCTGACGTCAGTCCTGAAGCGACGGCAACAGACAGAAATACTAAGCCTCTGGTATTCGGGCTTGCCGAGGGCTACCCTGGCAGGTACAACCCAAATGTGATGACTGCAACAGCGAAACATGAACATCGTTAGGAGTATCACTCATCTCTAGGACACTGCTATGCAGATGAGCCTCGTGTTCTTTCCACATGCCTTGGGCCTTTCTTCCCTGATAATGCCCCCCCCCCTTCAAGGAAGCATCCATGGTCACAGTGGCAAGTGGAACTGATAAAGAGGCAACCCAGGGTCACAGATTGTGATGTTAGCCACCAGCGAAGATCTTTTTTTCAGGGGTCTGTAATCAGCATCTTATGGGACACTGAAGTTCCTGGTAGGTCCACTGGGTAAAGGGGAGTCACTGTAGAATGTGCATGCGGCCTAATGGGATTGTGATTGCTGCTGCCATCATGCCCAAAAGTTTCAAAACTGCAGATGCTGGGACCTTTCGTGCCGAGAGGAGGGTTTGAACCTGTAGCCGGAGGGAGGATACTCTATGCAGGAAGTTTCAGAGTCAGAGAAGTGGTGTCTACGTCTGCTCCTATGAAGACAGTATGCTGCGATGGCTCTAAGGCAGACACTTCCAAATTTACAGTAATTCCCAGCTGATTGCAGAGGTCAATGGTGTTGTTCCTTGTTAGAATTAGCTGATGCCTGGTGGTGACAGTAAGGAGCTAGTCGTCTAAGTATGGAAACACTCAGAATTCCTGTCTCAAGTGAGCTGCGACTACTGCCATGCATTTGCTGAACCCTCTGGGGGCTGTAGTGAGACCAAAGAGCAGTGTTCGAAAAGTACAGTTGTGTACACTTACCATAAACGTAGATGAGCGTATTCACTGTTGCAGTCATCACAGTTGGGTTATCTGCCTGCAGGTAGCCCTCAGTTGGCCTGAATACCAGACTCTTGGGATTTCTGCATCGGATGCTGTCGCTTCTTCCATGTCAGGTCGTCAGGGGGTATAAAATATGCAGCAGACACCATTACATCAGTTTTTCTTGCCCCAGATGTCAGGAGCCCCCAAAATAAGAAGCAATTACATGGTATGGAACACCCCCAGCAAAAAGAAAATGACATAAGATATGCCAAACAAAAAAGATAGGTAGAAGTAAAGACGTCAGGGGGCTGGAGGGAGGGTAACCAGGACTGCGACAGTGAATACACAGACATCTACATTTATGTAAGTGTACACAACTGTACTATGCTCTTTGTGTTTCACTGTTGTAGTCAGCACACACAGGCTGATTCCCAAAGCTGAGGATAGGTGGAGGTAGTTAAGAAGCATTAGGGCCAGCAAGCAAGCCCTGTAAGACTGCTGTGACAAATCTAGCTCTGGATTTAGAAGAGACAGGCAAGTGGTAATGCTTGGTTAACGTGTACAGAGCTCCAGGTTGCAACTTCCAGGATGTCCCTGGTAGGGACTCCCCTGAGAAATGGTGCAAAGGTTGATGTAGCCCTAGTGGAATGTGTTCTGATCCCTTGGTGTTTGTAGCAGAAATGGATGCAGTGTGCTATCCATTTAGAAATGGTTTGCTTTGAAATGGCCTTGCCCTCTGCCCATGCAGCAAAGCTGACTAGCAGCTGGTCAGATTTTTTGAAAGGCTTAGTCCAGTCCAGATAGAACCTAAGCTGCCTGTTCACGTCCAGGGAGTGCAGGACCCTTTCCCCTTTATTCGGAGGATTAAGGAAAAAAAGTTAGCAAATTAATGGATTGGTTTAAAGCCACAGTAGATGATACCCTGGGCATAAATGATGGGCTAGTCCTGAGGGAAACCCTGTTCACATGGAAAATAATGAAGGGTTCCACGGCCATAAGGGCTTGCAATTTAGACACTCTTCTTGCTGAAGTGATGGCTAGAAGTAAAGCTGTTTTCCATGAGAGGAATTTTAACCCTGCTGTAACAGCACTTTCAAAGGGAGGAAGCAAGAGTTTTTCAAATAAAAAGTTAAGGTCCCAGGCTGGAGTAGGAGCTCTCCTGGAGAGTCTTACATTTTTGGCTCCTCTTAGGAACTGTTTGACCAGAGGATGAGAGAAGAGGGGTGGGCTCAGTAATGTAATGAGCTGAGATGGCAGAGGCATGAATCTTAATTGGAGAAGGATAGGCCTTTGGGGAGTATTTCTGTCAAGTAATCTAGTATATGAGGTAAAGCTGGGCACAGTTGTGTCAATTCCCTGAGACTGGTTCCGGTAACAGCATATTTTCCACTATTCTGAATAGGATTTTCTAGTACTAGGCTTCCTTACCTCAAGGATGACATCCAGCACCTGTTTACCTAGGGTTGCTAGTGATGAGTTCAGGGGATGAGCCAGGCTGCTAGGTTCAGGGTCTGTAACTGAGGGTGCAAAATCTGGCCCTCCTACTGGGACAGCAGGGAAGGGGGGGGGTCTGAGGCAGGTGCCATGGTGGCACTACTGTCAGACTGCAAAAAAGAGGGTAACTGCTGGCGTGGCCAGTCTGGTGCAAGCAGGATTGTCCTTGGCTTGTCCTGTGTGAGCTTTAGTAGAACCTTCAAGAGGAGGGGCAGTGGGGGGAAAGGCATAGATTGAGGAGCTTTCCTGGGTAAATGATAGGGCATCCACTTTCCAAGCTTGGCTGTGGGGAGTTCTGGTGCAATATTTGCACAATTAATAGTTCTGAGGGGAAGCAAAGAGGTCCACCTCTGGTGCCCATCTGTGCCTCAAAAGCTTGAATATTTTGGGTTCGTTTCCACTCCTGTGGGTCCATGAGATTTCTGCTCAAGTAGTCTGCCTGTGAATTTAGTTTGCCTGACAGGAATTGAGCTTGACGGTGCATTTGGTTGCTCAAGGCTGTTTTCTACAGAGCCTTGGCTAATCTGCAGAGTGGGTAGGAATGGGTTCCGCCTCTGCTTGTTTATGTACCACAATTGTGGTGTTGTCTGTCTTTACCAATAGTTGTCCTGGAATAATAAGGCCCTTGAATGCTGTCAGAGCATTCTGTACAGCTAACATTTTTTGATTGATATGTAGATGCATTTGCTTTGGGCTCCATTTACCTTAAACGCATTGTCCTGCCATGTGAGCCCCCCATGCAGAGTCTGATACATCTGCTAGGGCTTGGGTAGCAGGGGGTTGAGTGAAAGGGCGTCCCTTGTTGTGGTAGCAGGCCTCTGCCCACCAAAGGAACTCTGTCTTTAGGCAAGGAATGATCGGAATTGTTTCCAGGTCCTGAGAATGTTGACACCAGAGACTTAAGTACCATTGAAGTTTCCTCATATGCAGTCTTGCATACTGAATTAGTAGAATGCAAGAGGCTATGAACCCTAGGGCTTGCAGTATTTTTCTTGCAGACAGCTGGGTTTTGGTGGCCAGTAGACTGATGTTTTTCTGGAGTGAGGAATGCCATCTGGGAAGTTGTTCAAGCTTGCTCCCAGGAATACAAATCTGTTGGCTGGGTACCAGATGTGATTTCTTTTTGTTGATGGTGTACCCACTGAAGTTACAAGTCTCTTTACAAATGCCAGGTGCTGGAGTAGCAATTCCTGACTGTCCACCTGAATTAGGCAATCGTCCAAGTAAGGGTAAATTTGAATTCCTCTCTGCCTGCAATATGCAATGGCTGGAGCTAGGCACTTTGTGAATACCCTGGGTGCAGTAGATAAGCCAAAGGGAAGTGCAGAGAACAGAGTGCACAGAGCCTGCTCTGAAACGGGTATTTCCTGCAAGATTCCCTTATGGGGATGTGCAGATAAGCTTCTTTCAAGTCTAGGGTTGCTAGCCAGGAAGCAGCTGTTGGAGAGTAAGCATTTTGAATTTTAGAGCCACCAAAAAAGTGTTGAGAATTGACAGATCCAGGATAAGACGCAGAGAGTTATTTTCTGGGTACCAGAAACAGCCTGGAATAAAAGCCTTGTCCCCTTTGTTCTGTGGGGACAGGTTGAATAGCCTTGATACTGAGAAGAGAAAGTACTTGCTTTTGGGCCTCTGCCCACTGGTTTGGGGGGAGGTCTGGCCATCCGCATGGGGTTGGGAGTGAGTGGAAGTGGAAACTGTATCCCTGGAAAACAATGTTTTTAAGACCAGTCTGTCCTGGGAAATGTACTCCCAGTTTTTGGCATGCAGGGCAAGTTTCCCTCCTAAAGGTGCAAGTACTTGGGAATGGCTTGGAAGAGTTAAGGATACATCATTGTGAGATTTCACCATAGGATGGCAGCTTACTACTCCCTGTTTTGGAGATGGGAGCACTCCACTGCTTACATCTGTGCACACCCTGAGACTGTAGTCTTGGTGGTCTGCTGCCCCTGGGTTTGGACTGAAAAGGTCTGGGAGGCACTGGAAAAGACCAGCTTTTAGAAGGCCAATACCTACTGAAACTAGGTGGCTGCACCTGTAAGAAATCTAACAGTTTGCATAGATTTAGCTTTTTCCTCCATCCATTTGAGAACGTCTGCTTTATTGCCAAATAGACTCTCTTGGTTTAATGGTGCAACTAGTAATTTTACTTTGACATGGTCTGACAAGGTTTGTTCCTTAAGCCAAGCATGCCTTCTAAAAAGAGACCCAGTAACAGCAGTCCTGCAAGATGCTTCTAAGGCATCAAAACCACATTGCAAAATACGTTTACCAACTTGGTTAGCAGAATACACCAACTCTTGTAAATCTTTATGTTCTGCACAATCAGAAATCAACAATTAGTTCCATATGTTGCTGATACTTTAACATATGAAACTGGCAATTTAAAGCCCTGATGGCAAGAGTAGCAGAGGTGTATACCTTCTTACCCTGTCTAAAGTCCTAGAATCCCTGTCCGAAGGGGTAGGATTTTTGGCCGTTGTAGCCTTAATGCCTTTAGGTCCCTGGGAAATGGTCTCTGGATCCACAGCAGGATTCTTAAAGAGCAACTTGTGGGAGTCAAGGACTCTGTAGTACCCATCAGGTTTCGTGAGCTGGAGGCAAAGTATCAGGGGTAAAGCTGGATTCCAAGAAGACATCTACAATTTCCAGAACAGGAGGGATAGCTAGAGGCCTGCGCCGAGGCAAGTTTAAAAATTCCCAGAGTCACTTTTTGGATCGAGAGTAGTCCTGGCTCTCCCAATGAAAAATGCTCGCTAAGGGTATGCAGGGTTTCACCAAAAGAAAAATCTTCTGGTCAGGAAGCAGAGGGAATGGAATCCTCTGCATCAGTATCCTCATAGGTAGATAAGGTTATGTCCTGGTAATCAGAAGGGTCAAAGTCATCAGACTCCTGATCTGAAGAATCAGAAGGAAAATCAGTCCTTGGTCTTTTTGAGGGGAAAGGCTGACTTCCCCTAATTTAAGTAATAAGGTCTTCAGCCATTCTAAAATAAAAGTTATGTTCTTACCATAACGTTCCATGTTAGTTGTCTTCTTCTCGCCTTCTTCTTGCTGGATGGGTTCGGAGCCGACCTCGGCTCCGACTCGGCCACTCTAAAAGCTCGAGAGTTGGTTCCACCGGCTCGAGGCTCCCCTTATATCCCACAATGCTAGGCGAGAGTTACCTCAGATCTCGTTTGTAAGCTAACCCCAGCTTATAATAGTAACAGTATAACTGTAAAACAGAATCCACCTCTAACCACAGGAAGAAAGAAGGGTGACCTACATCCTGAACCAGAAAATATGCAAAATAGCATATGTCTAAGAAAGAGGTGGTAGAAAGAGAGGTCACAATCACAACTCCTCTAGGTCTGTCCAGGCCAGGGGGAAGGAGGGTGGGGCCTTGAAGGCGAGAAGAAGACAACTAACATGGAACGTTATGGTAAGAACATAACTTCTATATGTTAAGTTGTCTATCTCGCCTTCATTCTTGCTGGATGGGACGCGTCCTAGCACCTTGTCCCGGGTGGCCTAACGGAACAGACTCCTGAGAACAGTGGAACCAAAGTTAGCTCTATGCCTAGAAGCTAAATCCAACTTATAATGAGAAATAAAAGTGTGAGGAGTAGCCCAAGTAGCCGCTGCACAAATGGTGTCAATAGGCAGTCTCTGTTGGATGGCATAAGAAGTAGCCAAAGCTCTGGTGGAATGGGCGTTAGGTTTATTAGGCAATTTTGTTGTCTAATTTCATATACCAGGGAAATCAAAGATGTTAGCCATCTGGATAATGATACCTTTGAAACTGAAAGTCCCTTTCTGCTTTCCGCATAGGAGACAAACCGCTGATCAGATTTTCTGAATTGTTTTGTTCTATCCAAGTAGTACCTCAATTGACGATGAACATCCAGGCAGTGTAATTTTGTTCAGACCTATTGGAATACTCTGGAAAAAAGACAGGAGGTCAATGCTTTGGTTTAGATTCGATGTCGAGACCACCTTAGGCAAAAGGACGGGTTAGTTCGTAAGGATACTCTGTCCTTATGAAACAAAAGATAAGGAGGACGACAACTGAGTGCTTGAAGTTCTGAAACTCTTCTAGCTGATGTAATAGCTACCAGAAAGAGAGTTTTCCATGATAACAATTTCAAGGAACAGGAAGCTGCAGGTTCGAAAGGGGAAAGAATCAAAGAAGCAAGAACTAAATTTAGGTCCCAAGGAGGAGGAGGATTTCTTATAGGAGGTCTGAGAAGAAAAACTCCTTTCAAAAAGGCTTTGCAGAGCTTGTGGGACATTAGGGCAGATTCAGAAATACCCACATGGAAGTTAGAAATAGCTGCCAATTGAACCTTAAGTGTAGATGGAGATGAACCTGCATGGAAGAGTTCAGCTAGAAAATCAAGGACTAGTTGGATGGAAGCGGTGAAAGGATCTATGTCCTTTCCTTGTGCCCAATATGAGAAGCGTTTCCACTTACTCAAATAAATCTTTCGAGTGGAAGATTTATGGGAAGCTATCAATATATCTCTAACAGAGTGAGATAATTGAGGAAGCCTGGCTACGGTTGGAACTGGAGGAACCAAGCAGTGAGGTTCAGAGATGGGAGGGAGCGATGAAACTGACCTGACTGATGGATCAAAAGATCTGGAACTAGGTCCAGATTCCACGGTCGCTCCAAGAGAAAACGATGTAGAAAGGGGAACCACACTTGTCGAGGCCAGTAAGGAGCAATGAGGATCAAGGATGCCTTCTGAGCGATAGCTTTCTGAATTACTTGAGAGATCAGTGGGAAAGGAGGAAATGCATACAGAAGTCCCCGGGGCCAAACTTGGACTAGAGCGTCTCTGCTGGGTTGGCCTGGTAAAGGGAATAGAGTGAAATATTCTCTGCACTTGCTGTTTTGGGGAGTAGCAAAAAGATCGCAGCAAGGCTGGCCCCACTTGAGAAAAATTTCTCTCACTACAGAGTCTTTCAGAGACCACTCGTGAGGCATGAGAATAGCTCTGCTCAACTTGTCCGCAATGTGATTGGACTTCCGGGATGTGCGTTGCTATCAGAAACGCTGAGAAGAAATCGCCCATTGCCACAGTCTGAGTGCTTCTCGACACAGGGGTATGATCTGGTTCCGCCTTGTTTGTTGATGTACCACACTACAGACATATTGTCTGTCTGGATTGCAATTGTTCCCAAGGGAAGAGAGTCTTGAAGGGCTTGCAACGCTAAAAGCACTGCTCTCATCTCCAGAACATTTATGTGCAAGTGGCATTCGTTTGGTTGCCATGTGCCCTGGACTGTCCTGCCCTGATAATGCCCCCCCCACCCGATCAGGGAGGCATCCGTTGTCAGTGTAGCAACCGGAGGAGGTGGAACAAAGGGTCTTCCGACAGTAGCTGGGGAAGACATCCACCACATGAGATGCTTTTGCACGCCTGCGTGATCACAATGGTGTGAGACATTGGAAGTTCCTGGTATGACCATTGAGTAAAAGCATCCACTGAAGGATCCGCATGTGGTATCTGGCTAATGGAAGGAGAGGTATGGCGCTGCCATGATTCCCAACACCTTTAGAACTAACCTGGCTTTGATTCTGTTGTTGTTGAGAAGGAGTGATACCAATTTGTGAATGTCTGATATCCTTTGGTGTGTTAGCCTTGCAGACATGTTTATAGTATCTAGATTTGCGCCTATGTAGGTAATAGTACGACAAGGCGACAAAACAGACTTTTCGCAATTTATTGAAATACCCAGTTTTTGACAAAGCGAAAAGTATAATCTCTGGCCATCAGAAGGAGATGCTTGGTGGGAGCTGTGAGGAGCCAGTCGTCCAAATATGGAAACACCTGGAATCCTTGTCGTCTCAGGTGAGAAGCTACCACTGCCATGCATTTGGTAAACACCGGGGCAGTGGTGAGACCAAAGGGCAGGGCCCTGAACTGAAAATGACTGGTTCCCAGCCTGAAGCGGAGGAATCTTCTGGAGCGTCTGTTCATTTTATGTGATAGCACGCATCCGAAGGTCTATAGAGCACATCCAGTTTCCTTTGCCTAAAAGGGGAAGGATGGATTGCAGCGTGACCATCCGAAATCTTGTTTTCTTGACTGATTTGTTCAAGACACTGAGATCCAAAATCGGTCTCCAGTCCCCTGTTTTCTTTGGAACTAAAAGAACCTTGAGTAGATTCCGGATCCTTGTTGGTCTGCTGGCACTGGCTGAATTGCTCTTTTGCAAGCAGTTTTGAAATTTCCAAAGCTGCTAGATCCCTTTGAGCGGTGGAACATCTGGAAGGGATTTTTGACTGATTTGGAAAGCGAAGAAAGGGGATAGAATAGCCTTGAAATGATGGACTGTACCCATTTGTCTTGAGTCAGGGATAGCCAGGCTTCTGGGTACAGTGACAATCTTCCCCCGACTGCCTCCGAAGATGGGCAGTCGGGCAACACCTCAGGGATGCTGAAAGGGCTTGTCAGGGAAGGCTTCCCGATTGCCCTGGTTCTGTGGACCCCCCCTGCCCCTAGGGCGACGTCTACCATTGTTATTCCCACCTCTGCCTTTGGTAGGAAAACGACTCTGTGCGTCAGGCAAAGTCCCTTGAGATTGTTTACGGAACCACATCTTTCCACCCTTCTGGCCTTTGGGGTAAGGCCTGGAAGGAGTCGAAAAACGGACTCAGATGGCAGAAAGGGTCTTGCCATCAGTCTCGCACCTAGTCAGGGTTTCTTTCACTTGAGGACCAAAGAGAGATGATCCATCAATGGGGAGTTCGTGAAAGACGTCTTGAAAGGGTCCGCAAAATTGCATAGCCGCATCCAGGCGTGCCTACGTAAGGCCACACCTGTCCCTGCGGCTCTGCTCGCTCCATCGGCCGCGTAAGAAAGGAGGCGCATGGAGGAGTTGGATATGGAATTAAGGGTAGCCAGCTGCGTGTTCATCTTGTCTTGGAAACCCGCAGCTGTAGGATCCTTTAACATTTCACTCGCTTCCTTGATCAAGTCCCTTTGAAGACGAGTGAAATGGCACAGGTAGTTCAGCGAACGCATGGTAAATGTCGCTGAGGAGAACATCCGCTTCCCGTACCTATCCATGGACCTAGATTCCTTGTTAGGTGGATGGACAGGTACTGAAGGATCAGCCAGTTCCTTCTTTGTGGCAGCAGCTACCACCATAGCATCCACAGAAACTCCTTTTGTTAAAAATTGCTTGTCTGCTGGAGCTGTGATGAACTTAGAGGGTCCCCTGGGAGTGGCGTCCACTGAATTAGGAGCCGTCCATGCCTTCTTAACAACCACCTGCATGAGGGGGTCGAAGGGAGGGGACACCCAGGAGGTGGAAGGACGAGAGCCAAACGCCTCAAGATACACAGATTCGTCCTCCGAAGGGCTGAGGGCTGGCCAATTTCCCCTCTGTTTCAGGATCACCAGAATGTCTGCAAATGAGACATCTTCAAAAGGGGAACAGGGGGAACCCTCAGAATCATCCAAATCTGTGTCTGACGTGATAGACTCAGGTGAGTCAATGTGTTTCCTCTTACACTTCCTCTTCCGAGGGGGCTCTTCTGCCAAATCAGGAGAGGCCTCGGAAGAGGATGAAATCCCCACAGGGGGCTCCTGAGGAGCTGGCTCTCTGCGGTCCGGGATGAGGGAGTGAGTCTACTTACCCTGAAGCAGCATAGAGGGAGGGGCGGACGGAGCCGACTGTGGAGTAGAGCCAGGCTCTAACACACTCCGCATGACCTCGAATGCACCCCTGTCAGGCAGAGCCAGAGGTCCCCGCTCCGAGGAGCTAAGAACCCCCTCGGCACCGACAGTGATGGCTCAGGGGCCGATGGAGCCGAACTCACCAGCGCGAAGCCCGAGAGGGAGAGGGGGTCGGACAAGGGTCGATGCCACTCACCTCCTCGGAGCCGACGAGGGAAGTCCGGCGCTGAGATTCCTCCAAAGAAGAAAGCGGAGCCGGAGCCGAAGACAATTGTATCGGCTCCGGCGTAATCACAGTCTCAGTTCCGACGACCCGGCTCCGAACTCAAGAGAGTCGAAGGAGGAAAATGTTGATGGACGGGGCAGGCATCGACTGATGAGTCGGGCTCTGAAGCATCTGGGCTAGTGCCTCGGACTTAAGTAGTCGACTCACTACCCTCTGAAGGTCATGATCCGACAGCCTCGATGACCTAGAGGAGTGAGACCTTTGGCTCCGTTCAGACAGCAGGGAGATCCTGGAGCCGAATGAACGGAGCCAAGAGATGGTGACCTGGACCTCTTCCTAGTCGTCGGCTCCGGAGGTCTGGTCGGAGCCGACACGGAATCAATAACCTCGGCTCCGGCGGGCGAGGTTGCCACAGAAACTGGGGACTGACACTTATCGGCTCCAGCCGGAGCCGATAGAGGCAAGGTTGAGCAACCTGAGGTCTCGGCTCAGAAGCCGGAGCCGAAGACCTCGATGCCTTAGAGGGCTTCCTGTTGAGACAGACAGGGAATCCTCTGGCTTCAGTAAGCCTCTAAGAATTAATTTATTTTTTCTTTCCTGCTGGACCCTGGCGCTGAAGCCATGCCACACAGCACAGGTGTCCTGCAGGTGCAAAGGCCCCAGACAATAGACACAAGAAGTGTGGCGTCTGTCAGAGACATTTTCTGACAGCACGCATCACACTTCTTGAATCGAGACCTTTGCTTCTTTAGACATTTTGAGTGACAGGTGTAGACAAACAAGCAGACAAACAAAAAAGTTATACTGTGACAGGAAAACACAATAAAATTAGTAGTAATGGTAGTATTTAAAACTACAATAAACTAGAATAAACTACAAAAACACACACACTCCACTAGGGAAGGAAGGCCTAAAGGCCCAATGGAAGAACCAAAGGTTCTTGGGAAAAACGGAAAAAATTTAGGGTCGGGAATAAAGTATTCTAACCTACACTAACTAAGTAAGAATATTAACTTAAAAGGGGTTTTAAAGACTAATTTTCAAGAAAAATTTAGTACTCACCAGGAACCGGTAGAAGCAACCAACCTCGAAGCTATAGCGGCAAACGAGATCTGGGGTAACTCTCGCCTAGCATTGTGGGATATAAGGGGAGCCTCGAGCCGGTGGAACCAACTCTCGAGCTTTTAGAGTGGCCGAGTCGGAGCCGAGGTTGGCTCCGAACCCATCCAGCAAGAATGAAGGCGAGATAGACAACTTAACATCATTTGTTTTTGTGGCATGTGGGCCTGAGAATGCACTTTGGTCATCTGTTTCCTATGCGTAGTGCGAACTCTAGGCCGGAGAAATTCAGTACTTTTGGTTTGAAATAAAGTAGTCTGTTTAATATGTAAATCAGGTGGTATGAATACACCCTCAGAAGTCGGTGCCTGCACAGCGGCTCCGGACCCATCCAAGGTAGAGACGTAGTACAATTGTGTACCTACCATAAATGTAGATGTGAGTGTATTCACTGTTGCGGTCATTACACTTGGGTTATCCTGCTGGCAGGCTACCTGCAGTCGGCCTGAATTGCAAAGTCCTGGTCTGGCGTCGGTTGCTGTCGTCTCTTCCCTGACGTCAGTGCGCCAGGGGTATAAAAGATGCAGCCGATGCCATTTTCTTCAGTTTTTCTTGCCCCAGATGTCAGGTGCCCCCCAAAAGGGTAGGCTAAAAAACATTGCTAATAAAATCATGCACTAAAATGAGCAATACCTTCATCTACAAGCAAATACACCACATAGGTTGTATAAGATAGAGAAGTACAGATAAGTCCCAGCAAAGAAAGGGGGATGGTGGGTGGGTAACCTGGACTGCAACAGTGAATACACTAACATCTACATTTATGGTAGGTACACAACTGTACTATGTTCATAGTGTTTTTCACTGTTGCAGTCATTACACTTGGGTTGAATCTCAAAGCTGAGGCTGGGCAGCTGAGTCTAAATAGAATTAGGAGTGGCTATAAAGCTCTGCAAGACTGCAGTGGCAAAGCCTGCTCTGGATTTAGAGTAAAGAGGCAAGTGGTAGTGCTTAGTAAAAGTGTGCACTGAAGTCCAAGTTGCAGCCTCCAAAATATCCTTGGTTGGTACTCCTCTGAGGAAGGCTGCTGAGGTGGCTGCTGCCCTGGTAGAATGTGGTCTAATGCCCTTAGGTACTGATTTACCATGTTGTGAATAGCAGAAACGAATGCAGTGTCCTATCCATTTTGAAATTGGATGCTTTGAGATGGCCTTTCCTTGTGATCCTGCAGCATATGCTACTAAAAGTTGCTCAGTCTTTCTGAAAGCTTTAGTTTTGTCCAAGTAGAAGCGTAGCTGTCTGTTTATGTCCAAAGAATGCAGAAGTCTCTCCCCTTTATTCTGCGGGTTTGGGTAAAAAGTAGGCAAATGAATGGTTCGATTAAGAGCCACGTTGGACACTACCTTAGGCATAAATGCTGGGTTTGTCCTTAGAGAAACCCTGTCCGGATAGAAAATAAAATGTTCCACAGCCATTAATGTCTAACTGAGACTCTTCTTGCTAAAGTTATTCCTAGGAGCAGAGATGTTTTCCATAAGAATTTAATCTCAGCTGTACTGGCTGGCTCAAAAGGAGACAGTGTGAGTTTTTCCAAGACAAAATTGAGGTCCCATGCAGGTACTGGTGCTCTCCTTGGAGGTCTTATGATTTTGCCCCCCTAAGGAAGTGCCTAAGCAATGGATATGAAAAAATAGGCGGGTCTATATCGCAATGAGCTGAAATGCCAGAGGCATAGATCTTAATTGATGAGAAGGATAGGCCTTTGTCCAGCATCTCAGTTAGATATTGTAAAATCTGAGGAATATTTGGAACAAGCTTGTCAATTCCTTGTGCCTGGTTCCAAGTACAGAATCTCTTCCATTTGTCTGCAAAAGATTTTCTTGTGCTAGGCCTCCTGGCCTCCAAAATTACATCCATAACCGCTTTAGAGAGAGGTGTATTCTGAAAGGTCACAGTATCCACCATGCAGCTAGATTTAGAGTTCTGAGTTGGCTGCGCAGGATCAGATTGTTTTGTTGGGTCAGTAAATGAGGAATTTGACACAATGTCCAGGCTGGGCCTTGGGACAAGCTCTTTAGGATTAGGTACCAGTGTTGGTGAGACCAATCCAGGGCAATCAGAATCATTTGTGGCTTCTCTTGTCTGACCTTTAGGAGTACACCTTGGGGAGGAGAGGCAGTGGAGGAAAGGCATATACTGTAAGGTTGTTCCAGCTGAATGACAGAGCATCCACTTTCCATGCTTGTTTGTGATAAGTCCTTGTGCAGAATCTCTGAAGTTGGCAGTTGTGAGGGGAGGCAAAAAGATGTCTGGGCGTCCCCATTTTCTTATGCTGACGATTTGTGGATCTAGTTTCCAATTTTGAGGGTCCATGAGGTGTCTGCTTAGTTCATCTGCCAGAGCATTTGTTTTTCCTGGCAGGAATTGTGCTTGCAGGTGTACCTGGCAAGTCAATCCTGTGTTTCACAAAATCATGGCTCGTCTGCAGAGGGGGTAGGAATGTGTGCCCCCTGCTTGTTTATGTACCACATGACTGTGGTGCTGTCCGTCTTTATCAGCAGCTGTCCTGGATGGAGTAGGTCCTTGAAGGCTGTCACGGCATTTTGTACAGCTAGCATCTCTTTATTGACTGATGTGTAGATGCCTTTGGCTTAGGGGCCATGTGCCCTGAATACATTTTCCTGCCATCTGGGCCCCCCCCCCTCCCCCAAGCATAATCTGATGCATCTGTTGGTGTTTGTCTGGCTGTGGGTAAAGTGAATGGCTGTCCCTTGTTGTGGTGACAGGCCTGTGCCCATTGAAACTCCAGTTGCAGGCAGGGAATGAGTGAAATTAATGATTCCTGGCTGTGGCAATGTTGAGTCCAAACACTTTTCAGGTACCATTGTAATTTCCTCATATGCAGTCTTGCATATGGAATTAGCAGAATGCAGAAGGCCATGTACCCAGAGCCTGCAGAATTTTTCTTGCAGATAACTGGGTCTTTGTTGCCATGTTTTTGAAGTAAGAAGTCAGTTGCCTTTGTTTGTCTGGCATGAGATAAGCCATCTGGGCAGTTGTATTTAAGCTTGCACCCAGGAATATTATCTCTTGCGAGGGCACTAGTTTTCATTTCTTTTCGTTTACTGTGTACCCTAGGCAAATTAGTAATCTTTTTACAAATGCCAAATGCTTTAGTAGAATGTCATTGTTCTCTGCTTGAATAAGGCAGTCGTCCAAGTAAGGATATATTTGAATTCCTCTGTCTGCAAAATGCAATTACTGGTGCCAGGCATTTTATGAAGACCCTGGGTGCAGTAGATAAGCTAAAGGGCAGTGCAGAGAATTGGTAATGCATTGAGCCAGCTATGAATCTGAGGTATCTTCTGCAGAGGGAAGTCATTGGGACCGTTTCCTATATGGCTGTGTTTTGACTTCTCCGCTTTTGAAGGTAGGAGCACCGCACTGTTTGGGCCTGTATGTGCCCTGGGTCTGTTGTCTGCCTCTAAGGCATCTGTATCTGCCTCTTTGTGGCCTGTGACATGGGAAAGGACCAATTTTTAGTAGGCCAGTTCCTGCTAAATCTGGGTGGCTTCACCTGTAAGAAATCCTTCACTGTCTGCATAGATTTAGCTTTATCCTCCATTTTCTTTAACACCTCTACTGCCTTAACACCAAACAAAGTATCATGCTGTAATGGAGCACCCAATAATTTTGCTTTAACATGATCAGGCAGAGTCTGTTCTTTTAACCAAGCATGCCTTCTAATGACAGAGCCTGTTACAGCAGCCCAGCAAGAGGCCTTCAGTGAATCATAACCACATTGTAAAGTAGGTTTTCCCACTTGTTCTTTTCTGTTTTAACAGAGACATTAAATATTGCTGATATTTAAGCATATGAAATTGACAATTTAAAGCCCTTACAGCCAAAGTAGCAGAAGTGTAAACTTTTTTCCGCCATCTGTCCAGTGCCCTAGAATCTCTATCTGAGGGGACAGGGTTTTTTGCAGTAGCAGCCTTGACCCCTTTGGGACCCTGTGAAGTAGTTTCTGGGTCAGCTGCAGGGTTTTTATATAGACATTTATGAGAATCTGGAACCCTGTAGTATCTGTCTGGCTTAACAAGTGCAGGAGGTAGAGAGTCGGGAGACGGGCCGGACTCTGAAAATACATCTACAATGTCTAGAACAGGTGGAATATCAAGAAGTCTGTGCTGAGGTAGTAAAAAAGTCTGAGCCTCTTCTTAGAATGAGAATAATCTTGGCTCTCCCAGTGGAAATGCTCCCTCATGGTATGCAAGGTTTCCCCAAAAGAGTAATCCTCAAGAGGAGGAGAAGCTGAAGGAATAGATTCTTCGGCACCAGAATCCTCATAGGGAGGAATAGAGCATCCCTGTTGGGAAGTCAGAAGAAATGGAAACTTCATCAGAGGAATCATATTCAGCGTCTTGCCTAGGCCTCTTATCAGGAGGGGGATGGGAACCCCTGATCAAAGTAATTAGGTCTTCGGCCATTTTGAGCATCTGTTTCTTAGGCATGGAAGTCTGTCCTGGAGAGTGCTGTACTCATTTCTTTGTCTTTAAAACTGTTTTAGTCTTTGATGCTAAAGTTGGCTTGATATAAAGCTGGGTAGGTCTGAAAACACCCTCAGAAGCCGATGCCTGCTCAGCGGCTCAGGACCCATCTGAGGGATTAGTTTCCGAAGGCACGATACCTTGAGTATCCACAGGCCTGTCTCCACGTGGGAGTCGGAGGCGGCCTGTGGCTCTGAGGTAGCGGGCGTCAGGGGCTGCGAATGCGCCTCACTGAGAACTGGTGAACCGGCGACTGGCCTAGAAGAGGCTTCTTCGTCAGTTTTGGACCTCGGATGCCTGCCCTTTTCTTTTTCCTTGCGCTTTTTATGAACGCCGGTAGTTGGCTGTTCCGACAGCATTATGTAGTTAAACCTTCGGCCAAGTAATGAAAAGCAAAATCATACAGACGCTTAACATTGCGTTGGTTAAATCAAGCACAAAACCGACAACTAGTAACGTCGTGGTCAGGGCCTAGGCAAGGAATATAGTAAGAGTGAAAATCCTTATGAGGTATTTGCTTCCCACAAGAAATAGAGTTAACTTTTTCTGACATCGGTCTGGGAGCAAGAAAAAAGTTTCCATAACGGGGTATTTAGCTTTATAGAAGACTTCGGATCTGAAAATCAACTTCGAAAATCTCAGGAGTCTGCCAACCGGCACTTGCCAACTGCTTTAGCTTCGGGCACCGCACAGCAAGAAAGACTGAAGAAAATGGCGTCGGCTGCATCTTTTATACCCCTGGCGCAGTGACGTCAGGGAAGAGGCGACAGCAGCCGACGCCGGACCAGGACTTTGGAATTCAGGCAGACTGCGGGTAGCCTGCCAGCAGGATAACCCAAGTGTAATGACTGCAACAGTGAAACACGAACATCCACAGGTTCCATAGTCTAAGAAGCATCTGGCGGTATACCATACTCCGAATGGGTCTCAGTAGGGGTCTGCGAATCTGTAGAAGTGGGTATCAGGGTGACTAGCTTAACGGTAGCGTCGGCAGTTTTGGACCTATGCAGTCTGTCTTTATCCTTACGTTCGGTCTGTCTTTATCCTTGCGTTTTTTCTGAAGATCTGTAGTTGGATGGCTTATCAAAGCCATTTCGGAATACAGAGATAGAGCGGGAAAGAATTTAGCAACAAAAATAGCCTGACTAATAGTTCGGGCATTGAACAAGGCACAAAACCGACAGCGAGGGACGTCGTGGTCTGGGACTAAACAGGTGACGCAGCAAGAATGAAAATCTGAGGTATTTGCTTTCCACAGGCAAGACAATTTTTTTCTGACATTGGTTAGAGCAAGAAAAAAAGGATCCCCAACGGGGTACTTATCTTTTAGACACTTCAGGTCTGAAACTCAAAAAACAAATTTCAGGAGGTGGCCGACTGGCACTTGCGAACTGCCTCTGCTTCAGGCAGCACAGGGCAAGGAAGACTGATGTAATGGCGCCGGCTGCATGTTTTATACCCTTGACAACCTGAAGCCATGGAAGAAGTGACCGCATCCGACAGAGAAATCCCAAGACTCTGGTATTCATGCCGACTGAGGGCTACCTGCAGGCAAATAACCCAAAATGTAATGACTGCAACAGTGAAAACGAAGAACATCTGGTAATGGCTGGCTCCCAGCTGAAAGCGCATATCGGTTCATAGGTTCATACTAGGCTATCTGCCCTAGGGCATTTATAAGCCTAGCCAGAGTGTGTTTGGCTTTCGCCACCCATTTTAAATTAATTTTGCTATGCCCTTTTTCGAGGTTAGTATACTGTGCCTCTGTCTAACAGTGACACAGAAGTGATACCCAGGGGTAAACCTACGATCTCCCATCCACTCAAGATTCCCCTTGAAGAGAGTCAATGAGGGACTCTGCCTAACCTGGACTGGGATTTTATTCCAGAGTGAAGGGAGCCTCTGGGTGATGAATCTGTCCCTCCAGCATGTCCTATTTATTTCAGTGCTGAGGTTGAAGTCTCTCGAGCGCGTAGCTCAATGGGATTTGGATTTTCTGAGGTGCAGCATGTCCATTAATTCCGGGTTGGACATGGCTTTATACGTCAGGCACAGATCACCTCTGAGCAGGCGGTATGCCACTGAGTAGAGCTGGAATTTCTTTAACCGGGCAGCATATGGCATCTGTTTGAGCCCTTTGATCCTCTTGGTGAGGTACTTTTGGGGTCTTCCCAGTTGCTGCAGGTGTCTGGTAAGGTACATCCCAAAAGGGGCACTGTACTCTATTATGGGCCTGATGAGGGATGAGTAAAGAGGCATGATGACCTCCCCTGATCTAGATGTGAATCCCTTCATGATTAGGTGGGCTACATAAAATGTTTTTCTAACCACTTTGGCCACGTGGTTGTCAAATGAGAGACTATCAACTTGGGTCCCCAGGTCCCTAATTACTGTATTTAATGGATTACCACCTATGTGGTAATTTGTGGGCACTTTGATTTTGCCAAAGGGGATGACTATACACTTTTTGGCATTTAGCTTGAGGCCATGGCTCTGGCACCAGTTGTCTGTTTCTATGAGGCCCTTTTGGAGGATGCTTGTATTGGCTGGGGTCTCGATTATGGCGCCCAGTTTGCAGTCATCTGCGAACTTTGTCAGCCACAGTCCTTCCATGTTGGCCTGTACCTCCGAGAAATATATACCGAACAAGAGAGGTCCCAGGACTGAGCCTTGTGGGACGCCACTTGTAACTGGTTTGGAGTCTGACATGGCTCCAGCAATTAACCATGTGGGTTCTGTCCTTGAGCCAGTTTGCAACCCATCTAGTGACATAGGGGTTTATATTTAAGCTGGTGAGATCATCTATAATGCCAGAGTGGGGTACTGTATCGAAGGCTTTTGCGAGGTCCAGGTAGGCTGTGTGGACCACCTTCCCCTTGTCAATAGCCTTGGTGACCGTTTCAAAGAAATCGACCAGGTTTAAGAGGCAGGATCTGCCCTTAAAGCCGAACTGGGTAGGATCCAGTGTCTGTAGGTCTCCAATATCTTTATGAGGTCCATGAAGATCCTTTCCATAGCTTTGCAGACCAAGCTAGTCAGGCTTATGGGGCGATAGTTTCCAGGATCCGTTGAGGCACCACCTTTGTGGAGAGGGACCACTGTTGCTGTACGCCACTCTTTGGGTACATATCCTGTAGTAAGGCTGAGACTGAACAGTAGTTTTATGTTTGGGTTTAGCTCTTCTTGGAGTTCATGTAGGACGCAGCCCGGGACACCGTCTGATCCCATTGATGCTGTGTTTTCTGCTTTGGAGAGGGCGGCTCTTACCTGAGCATCTGAGATGTCAGGGGGGCAGCACTCTGCTGCGATAGATATTTGCCCTTTTGGTGGGGGGGGGGGGGAGTTTGCGCTAAACCTGTCAGCTAGGATGTAGGCAAGGTCTGTGGGTTCGGTGTATTTTTTTGTCATTTTGGACTAATTCTGAGCATATCTGGGAATTCCCACCCAGGTTCCTAACATAACTAAAGAAAGCCTTGTGATTATCCTTAGTGTCCTGTGCAATTTTTCTCTCGAAGCTGGCCTTAGACGATTTGAGTGCCCGTAGTTTTTTGCTAATACTGATCAGAGATGCCTTCCCTTTTTGGGATTTTGCTCTATCATGTAGTAGCTTCCTCCTTCTATTGTATAGTTTGTTTATGGCTGGGGTCCACCAGACAGGACGTCTGCCTTTGGAGGATTGGGTCTTGGTTTTATATGGGATTGCACGATCCATGCATTCCTGAAGGTGTTCACAGAATGCATTTATAAAGGATTCTGCGGTCTGGGCCGTATTTTCCACAGGCCCGGGGGCTTTGAAGGATTCCACCTCTGTTTTGAGTAGTGTGAAATTTGCTTTAGAGAAATTTTTCACTGTGGTTTTCTGGGCAGGGGGTGGGGTTGGGATGTGAATATCCAGTGAGATTAGTTTATGGTCTGATCTTACCAGTGAGGGATACACTTCTGGTCTGGAGCATAGAGTCCCCATGTAGGTGATGATCAGGTCCAGTATGTTTTCCCCTCTTGTGGGAGTGGTAACAAGTTGCTCCATACCGTTTGAGTTTATAAATTCTAGGAACCTTTGGGCTAGGGTGTTGGAGCTAGAGTAATGCTCCCAGTCTATGTTTGGGTAGTTGAAGTCGCCCAATATAATGGTGTTTGGAGAGACCTTCATATTTTCCAGTGTTCTCAGGAAGGCCGAGTGGGGTTCCTGGGTTTGGGAGGGTGGTCTGTAGCAGGCTATAAACTGGAAGGATAGTCTCTGATGCTTCGTGCTGTGCCACCAACCTGGAGGTGTGGGTATCTGACGAATATTGATACTCCCCCTCCTTTTGTGGTTCGGTCCAAGTTTTGGGGCCGAAAAGCATGGTATGAGGTATAACCTGGTAGTGCTGGGGTGCACTCGGGAGCCTTGAACCAGGTTTCTGTTACTGCACAGATATCGATGTTCTCCATGCTAAGGAGAGTTTCGAGTGCGTGCATCTTGAGGTTTAGACTTCTGGCGTTGAGTAGCATTACTCAGTTTCTTATCCCTTGTGATACCTATTGGAGGTGGGTTTGTCTTTTGAGCCTTGCCTAAAAAAGGCACTATGGGGGTAGCAAGAGCCTTTGCCAATATTCGAAAGCCCAGGGGTGACAGGTGCAAGCCGTCCCTAGCGAAGCATCGTGGCTTGCCGAGCATGTCATCCCAGGCTGACAGGCATTGGGTCCCCTTTGATTGACACCAATACTGAAGCCAATTGTTGAAATTGATCATCTTGTCTTCATATTGTGGCATCATTCTTGGTGAGGGTAAGATACTAAAGGTCAGGGTCATACCGGCCTGGGCTACATGCTCAGAGAGCTCCTCTAGGTCTCTTTTCATGTAGTCCAGGGAGGTACGTCTCAGGTCATTCACACCAGCATGGACAATGAGTCATATTTGTACTTGCCTTGGAGTGACCTGAATGCTTGTGTTATGTGGCGGATCCTAGCGCCCGACAGGCAGCTCACCGTGACCTTCTTCCTTGTTCAGCCTGGTGAGTGGGACGTCAGTGTGCCTGACAATAGAGTCACCTATTACAAGTGTATCAGGTGTGTTGTTTAGCCTTAAGGGCTGTGACTGTTCGGCACACTGGCTTTGTGAGCTATGCATTGCACGTGTTTTGTTGTAGCGGTTGCTTGGGTGTCTGCTTTGGAGGTCTGCTGCTTAGGCAGATTTTTATTTAGAGCCTCCGAATATGTTTTTGCGTGTTTGTGCGTTTGGTTTGCTGTCGTGGTAGGTCTATGTGAGACTGGAATTGTAGTGAGTGTGGTTTCCTTCTAATCCTGACTTGTTACGCCAGTACTGAGTTGAGAGAGCTTAGCCTCCAGTTTGGCTATATGGTTGCATCTCTCATGTGTTGGAATTTGTTGGGAGGAGGAGAGGGTTGTCTGTGTACATGAGGCAGTTGTAACATTGCCTCAACATTCCCAGATTCACCAGCTGGACCGGAGAGGAGATTGACAACTGACCTTTGGACATGCTAGAATAGTATTGGGAATTCCTTTATAATTGAAAAAAAGGGCCAATGGGGAACAAGGTACTCAAGGGGAGTTTGTGAGGGTGTAGTGCTTTTAATTTTAGCGCTGACTTATATAATTGCTTTAGTGAGCAAGTGCCAGGTAACTTAAGTGCAATGCGTTACAGGTAACAAATGCAAAAACGACAAACAGTAACTTTCTTTCAAGTGAAACAAGGAAATAAGGACAGTAAGCAATGCAGATATTACTAGGGATCCACAGAAGCGCCGAAAAGCCACATTTTAGGTGGAATTAGCATTTCAGGGAAATAAGCAAACAAGCATACAAACAAAGCTAGATTCAGCAGGCCTGGATCTAGTCTATGCTACAGCAAACAAGGTATACCAATTTCAGTAAGAAGCAGTTCAAATATGCAGGCACTATAAGCCTTTAACCAGAAATTCCCAGCTGAGAAGGGCAGAGTCGAGCCTCTCCTCCCACAAGAGTGCAGACCACGAGCCCTCTTAATGTAAAATAACTGGCCTGAAGCCCAAGTGCTTAAACCAGAATTAATACACTTTTAGAACAGACACTGAGGGAAATCAGCAGTTCCCAACTTAGAAGGATGTAAGCTACCTGTTCTGCCACTACAGTGCAGACCACAAACCTTAATGTAAAACAACTGGTCTGAAGCCCAAGTGCTTAAACTAAAAGGCTTAGAATGAGTTACACCAAGCAGTAATAAATACAACTGAGTACTTTTAAGATGATGCAAAAGCAAAATAAAGTAGGAAGAAACACAAATACAGTAAAAGCTGATAAAAAAAAAATTTTGATTGAGCAAATGAGATGGGCCCAGGAGTTACAGGACAGAAACAAGTGCAAATGTAGGCCTTCAAATCAGAAAGTTGAGAGAGATGGAAGACCGCCCAAACGGCCAAGAACTACAAATTCTGGGCCAGAACCACTCCTTATGTGGTAGACAGGTTACCTAATGCTTACCACTCCCACTGATAAGCTAGAAGGCTTCCCTCCAACACAGAAAGGCTTGCGGGGCTCAGAAGCTTACAAACAGCCCTGGATACAGCAAATCTGTATCTGGAACACTAATTACAGGAAAGGTAGGAAACAGGCTTACAATTTTTTTTTTTTCAGAAAAGTAGCAAAAACAGTAGTAAGTGCAAGCTGGCACACGAGTATGTAGCAATATTAGTCCACACACAATTTGAAAAAAACGTAATTAAATTAAAAAGGACTAAAAGCAAGTGCAGAAAGGGTTTATTAGGTAGAATGCGGTAAGGAGATGGGACTGGGGGAGTGCCCTAGATCAAATCTACAGTGGGGCGGGCACTGCAAAAGCCACCAAATTTAAACGACAACCAACAGGGGGGGTGGAGAAGCCAGTTTCAACAGAGATGTGAGGAATCACAGTGCAAATTATAAAACCAAAAAAATATATACTGATCTCTGTATGTTTGCAGAACAGTAAGACAACAGATATCTAAGCAACAATTTAGCTATATAATACAGAATACAGAAAAATATACTCAGCTCTATATATTTGCAGATAGTCTTGTAAGGCGCTCTCTCAGTACACAGGTTCCAATTTAAATGATCCCTGGATGTTCTGTCCGTTTTTATATGGTCCAAGGAACAGATACAGAATAGCTAGACGTACTGATGAACCAACACAAAGTTAAAATCCAGTAACAAAAGGCACAGCACGACCATCCATATAAAACAGGGTTTACTGCATCAAGCTTTCAAGCTGAAACCTTTTCAAGAATGAATCAATCCATTAAAACAGAATATATAACACCAGCCAATCACACAACATAAGTCAAACACATTATACAATTAAACAAGCCACTCCCAGGATATTTGCCTAATTGATTAAAAAGTTTTAAAGCACTACGATCAACTTAATAGCGTACTAAAACATTCCATTACCACCTGGAATACTTCATAAGACAAATATAATATTCTAACTAATATGCTTGTTTTAGTTTCAAAATGGGTTTAATACTATTAGTTTTATTAAGCCGTGGATGAAAATCAGATCTAAAAAAGTTTATCCATTTGTATTCTGCTCTCTGTGGTGTTCACAATATCCCCTCCCCTTTTATTCCTAAAAAGTCTGTCTTCTTTTGGCTGCTCCTGTCTGGGGTCGCCACAGCAGATCAACTGTTTCCATGTCTTCCTGTCCTCTGCATCTTGCTCTGTCACACCAACCACCTGCATGTCCTCTCTCACCACATCCATAAACCTTATCTTACACCTTCCTCTTTTCCTGTTACCTGGCAGCTTCATCCTTAGGATCTTTTTCCCCAATATACTCTGCATCCCTCCTCCGCACATGTCCAAACCAATGTAATCTTGCCTCTCTGGCTTTGTCTCCAAACCTTCCAACCTGGGCTGACCCTCTAATATACTTATTTCTAATCCTGTCAATCCTTATCACACTCATTGCAAATCTTAACATCTTCAACTCTGCCACGTCAAGCTCTGACTCCTGCCTTTTTGTCAATGCCACTGTCTCCAACCCATATAACATAGCTGGTCTCACTACCCTCTTGCAGACCTTCCCTTTTACTCTTACTGGTACTAGTCTGTCACAAATCACTCCCGACACTCCTCCACCCATTCCATCCTGCCTGTACTCCCTTCACCTCTCTTCCACACTCACCATTACTCTGAACTGTTGATCCCAAGTATTTAAACTCATCCACCTTCGCCACCTCTACTCCCTGCATCCTCACCATTCCTCTATCCTCCCTCTCATTCTCACACATATATTCTGTCTTAGTCCTGCTGATCTTCATCCCTCTTCTCTCTAGAGCACATCTCCACCTCTCCAGGGTCGTCTCTACCTGTTCCCTACTCTCACTACAGATCACAATGTCATCTGCAAACATCATAGTCCACGGGGACTCGTCTGATCTCGTATGTCAACCTGTCCATCACCATTACAAATAAGAAAGAGCTCAGAGCTGAACCTTGATGTAATCCCACCTCCACCTTAAACGCATCTGTCACCCCCGCCGCAGACCTCACTGCTGTCGCACTACCCTCATACATATCCTGTACCACTCTTACATACTTCTCTGACGCTCCCGACTTCCTCATACAATACCACAACTCCTCTCTAGGCACCCTGTCATATGCTTTCTCTAAATCCACAAAGACAATGCAACTCCTCCTGACATTCTCTGTACTTCTCCAACACTCTCAAAGCAAACATCGCATCTTAGTGCTCTTTCCTGGCATGAAACCATACTGCTGATCACTAATCACCACCTCTCTTCTTAACCTATCTTCCACTACTCTTTCCCATAACTTCATGCTGTGACTGATTAATTTAATCCCTCTGTAGTTACTACAGCTCTGCACATAACCCTTATTCTTAAAAATCGGTACCAAAACACTTTCTCCATTCCTCAGGCATCCTCTCACTTTCCAAGACTTTATTAAACAATCTAGTTAAAAACTCCACTGCCATTTCACCTAAACACCTCCATGCTTCCACAGGTATGTCATCTGGACCAACAGCCTTTCTGTTCTTCATCCTCTTCATAGCTATCCTTACTTCCTCCTTGCTAATCCACTGCACTTCATGATTCACTATCCGCACATCTAACCTTCTCTCCCTCTCATTTTCTTCATTCATCAGCCCCTTAAAGTACTCTTTCCATCTGCTCAACACACTCCTCGCTTGTGAGTATGTTTCCCTCATTATGCTTAATCACCTTTACCTGCTGCACATCTTTACTAGCTTGGTCCCTCTGTCGAGCCAATCGGTACAGGTCCTTTTTTCCCTCCTTAGTGTCCAACCTTTTATACAACTAGTCATATGCCTTATTCTTCGCCTTCGTCACCTCTTTGCCATGCACCTCATCTCCTTATACTCATGTCTACTTTCTTCATCTCTGACAATCCCACTTCTTCGCCAACCTCTTCCTCTGTATACTCTCCTGTACTTCATTCCACCACCAGGTCTCCCTGTCCTCCTCCCTCTTTCCAGATGTCACACCAAGCACCTTTCTAGCCATCTCTCTTACTAGCTCTGCTGTAGTTACCCAGCTATTCAGTAACTCTTCACTGCCACCCAGTGCCTGTCTTAACTCTTCCCTAAACATCACCTCACAATTACCATTTTTCATTTTCCACCATTTGATCCTTGGTGCTGCCCTCACACTCATCCTCCTCCTCTTGATCACCAATGTCATCTTACAAACCACCATCCTATGCTGCCTAACTACACTTTTCCCTGCCACCACTTTACAGTCTCCAATCTCCTTCAGACTGGCCCTTCTACACAAGATATAATCCACCTGTGTGCAACTTCCTCCACTCTTGTATGTCACCCTATGCTCCTCCCTCTTGTTAAAATACGCACTCAACACAGCCATGTCCATCCTTTTCGCAAAATCCACTACCATCTGACCTTCTGCATTCCTTTGCTTAACACAATACCTACCCATCACTTCCTCATCCCCTCTGTTCCCTTCACCAACATGCCCATTGAAATCTGCTCCAATCACCAGTCTCTCACCCTTGGGTACAGTCATCACCACTTCATCCAACTCGCTTCAAAATTTTTCTCTCTCAACCATCGCACACCCAACTTGTGGAGCATATGCACTAACATTCATCATTACACCATCAATTTCCAGCTTCATTATCATCACTCTAGCCGACACTTCACCTCCAAAACACTCTTAACATACTGTTCCTTCAGGATAATGCCTATGCCATTTCTCCACCCATCCACACCATGATAAAACAATTTGAACCCGCATCCGATACACCTAGCCTTGCTCCCCTTCCATCTGGTCTTTTGCACACGCAATACACCAACCTTCCTAAAAATTCTCTGTAATATCCTAAATTTAAATGCATGTTCATTTCCACACTGTAAAATATGATTAAGTGCATTTGTCTCAACCTCTTTTCTTATATCAGATAAATGGGAGGCAATTCTCTCCTTAAACTTACAGTTGGTTTTCCAATATAAAAACAAACATTTCTCACAATTAGCCAAATAAACTAAATTTTCAATATTGCACAAACCAAATGCCTTAATACAAGAAGTTATGTACTCACCATAATGTTCGATGTATGTAGTCCATCTCTCCTCACATTCTTACCCGTGGTTCGGAGCTGAATGTCAGCTCCGACTAGGCCAAACTTTTCTAGCTCTAAGTCTTTCTATTGGCTGGGCTAAGATGGTATCCCATACTGTACTGCTCTATCCCCAGATAGAGTTTGCTGCAAACACCAGCATTCAATCTCCATGCATACCACCTAAGGAAAGGAAGAACAAACCAAGAATGAAGGGAGCTCTGAAACCAGATCTAACCTCCAGATCCTCCGGGATGGGGGAAGGGGGGGTAAGAAAGAATGTGAGGCGAGATGGACTACATACATCGAACGTTATGGTGAGTACATAACTTCTTGATATTATGTAGTCCAATCTCGCCTACATTCTTACCCATGGGACAGCGTCTCCAGCACCTAAATCCTGGGAGGCTCAGTGGAAAATACTCCTGAGCACTGTGGAACCAAAGGAAGACCTGCCCCTAGATACCACATCCAACTTGTAATGAGTAACAAAGGTGTGAGGGGATGCCCAAGTAGCCGCAGGACAAATATCATCCATAGACCATCTGACCTGAAAGGCTGTAGATGTAGATACAGACCAAGCAGAGTGCGCCTTCACCCGGAACGGTAAATCTTTACCCCCTGAGGAATAAATGAAAGAAATACAACTGGAAATCCACCTGGACAATGTGACTTTGGAGACAGGAGACCCAATTCTGTTTTCCGAAAAGGAAACAACTGATGAGATTTTCTAAGGTCTTTCGTTCTGTGCAAATAAAAACGTAATTGTCTGTGCACATCGAATTGATGAAATTTGAATTCTGCCTCATTTGAAAACTGGGGAAAAAACATTGGCAATTCAATGGATTGGTTAAGGTTACAGACTGACACCACTTTGGGAAGAAAAGAGGGATTCGGTCTGAGAGAAACCCTGTCCTTATGAAAAATCAAATAAGGGGTTTTTTGACTGATAAAGCTTGAAGCTGCGACACGTGTCTGGCTGACGTGATGGCTACTAAAAAGACAGTCTTCCAAGTTAAGAATTTTAAATCGCAAGTGGATGCAGGCTCAAAGGGGGGTGAAGACCGAGCCTGTAGAACAAAGTTCAAGTCCCAAGGCATAACAGGGTCTGATACCAGAGGACGAAGCAACAGGAAAGCCTTACAGGGTCTATGTGCCACCAGGCTAAGCTAGTCTGTGACATGAAAGGTAGAAATCGCCACCAATTGGACTTTAACCAGGGTTCAGCAACCGCAACCATTAAAGAGCATAAAGATAAATAGTTAAAAACAAACACCGCTGAGCAAAACAATGGAGGATTGCAGTCTCATTTAAATCACAAGTAGCTCCTAAATCCAATAGCCAATGATGTAAATAATCCAAGTGCAGGCGAGGTATGTAAAAAGCAGGTTTATTAATAAAAAGAGGTGAGTGCTTTCGCATGAGCTTCTTCAGACCTATACAACTAAACTGTCTGTAAACATCAGTTTAAAAAGCCAAAATGGCGCCAAAATCCTGTCCATTATTTAAAGGTACATGGCTCATTAAAAATATCATGTAAAAAAGTCATATATAAAATTCCTATACACCATCATAAAACAGTACGGCATTTCAAAACAAAGCCATTCATATTCATATCCATTATTGGAATAAATGAATCAAAAGTGTGTGTGACAGATGGGGGGGGGGGAGGGATTCCGTAAGTAGGGCTGAATCTTTAGTCAGCAGGGCTGAACCAACTGTCCCGCCTCTTGAACCAGTCGTTAGGAGGAAAGTTTCCTCCTATGCATCGAGTAGAGATCCTGATGGACGGGATCCCATTTCCCCCTTGGATTCCACTTTTCACCATTCTCCCCTCCAGAGGGATGGCAGACACCCTTTTCCCATCAGGGTGCCTACGAACGAGGAGAAGTCGTTCCAGAATGCCAAGGGGAGGTACAAGAGGAAACTTTCGCCGGATCGTCCATCCAACCGGACAATCAAGAAAATGTGGGAGGGGAAGCATTAGGACTCGTGTTCAATTTGTCTAGTCATGCTTTGACTGAACATGAGTCACAGGTCCTCTCTAAGGGTCTCACTTTTATTCCAACCTCAGATAGTAGATACGAAGAGACTTTAAGAGACTTTAAGCTTTTTGTCAGGAATTTGTCCCTGAAGGTTTTCTTCAACAGCACAGAGATGAAGGCTAATACCACTGTGTTTAGGACACCTAGTACATTCCTCCCTCCGATACACCCTCTGGTTGCGGCATATAGCAAACTGGTAGAAGATGAGATATATAGGTTGAATGGGTCAGAATCTGGCAACAGGAGAAGGAAATATAACCTCAGCCTTATACAACGTAGGGCCTTGGACTCCCTACGTAACAGGGAGATTATTATCCGACCCGCAGACAAAGGAGGTGGGATTGTAGTTTTTGACATGGACAGGTATAATAATGATATGCTACTAATGTTGGCTGATGACAAGTTTTATATTCCTATTACCAATGATAGGGTGGACAGCATCATTGAGAGCATACGCTCCATATTATTTGGTCTTTTTGATAATGGTGTTATTGATACCTCTCTATATGAATTTTTCAATGTGGTTCATCCCCTATTACCTACCATTCAGGGTCTCCCAAAGATCCATAAGGATTCACTACGTCCACCTCTTAGACCCATAGTTGCAGGGAGAGGGTGGTCTACTGAACCCCTGTCACTTTTTGTTGAGGCACAACTCAGACCATTGGTTGATGCCAATAGGTTCATTCTTAAGGATACCAGACAGTTTTTGTTGGATTTCTACCAATATATCAACACTTGTTCTGGAATTGAAGACCTCATATGGGTCACCATGGACGTTCAGTCCTTATTTACGGTTATACCCAATGAGGAAGGTAGAGCAATGGTAGGTGCATATCTGAGGAGAACCGACCTCCCTCTGAAGTATGATGTTGATTTGATTCTTATGTTGTTGGCTATTATTTTAGAATCCAATCTTTTTGTTTCCATGACAAGATTTTTCTGCAGAAGGATGGCGTAGCTATGGGCACTTCCTGTGCCAATAGCTACGCCAACTTGGTGATGGCAGAGTGGGAACATAGCTTCTTGTTTCAGAATAGTTTGTTTCAGGAGTCAGTACCATTCTATAGGCGTTTTGTGGATGATCTCTTCCTTGTGTGGAGTGGCTCTACAATACAATTAGAGTCCTTTTACACAGATCAACATGTCTGTCACCTTTCTGAAGTTTACTATGGATTGGTCAAGACCACTATTCCTTTTAGATGTCTTTGTTGATAAATTACCCTGTGGGATAGTCAACACGGGTGTCTATCGCAAGACCTGCTATAGGAATACACTGCTGCATCGTTCGAGCATGCATCCTGGCTATGTATACAAGAACATAGTGAAGGGACAATCAATGCGGATGTCTAGATATACACCCTAGACAGTCATCTGGCAAGTGAATTAGGAGACCTTAGCAGCAAATTGAGGAACGTGGCTATGACCACTTAGATATCTCCAGAGGGATGGCGGGCATTGCAGATCTGAGGATAGACAGAGCGAAACCATATTTCTCAGATGGTGCTGTTGAAATATACGGAGAGGCCAGTGATGGCTTGGATAGCCAAGAGGGCGGTTCAAATATGGACAATGGAATTGCATTTCCATTTTTACACCAGGGATGTAGGTACACTTAAAGATATTTTCTCTAAGCATTGGCACGCTTTATCAGTTGACCCAACTATTAAGAGCCTTACAGGTACTCCCACCTAGATTCGTTACGGAATAAAAAGAACTTAAAGAGTTTGCTCTGCTACCCAAGGGTCCATAATGATCCACCTGCTTTGTTGGGTCCCTACATGACCACATGCGACAAATGCAATTTTGTTCATATATAGAAACCGACCCTGTCTTTCGATATCCATATGGTTCGGTATTTACTACATCAGGACGAGGGGCAATTGTATGTCCAGAGATGTAGTTTACCTAGCCTGCTGCACAGTCTGTCCAGCCTACTATGTAGGCAAGACCAATAGGACACTGAGGGATAGGATTCGTGAGCATGTATACCACACAAGGAGAGGTACTACACATAATGCACTATCCAAACATACTAATGACAAAGGTCAAGAGCATCGTGTTAAGTTCAGGATCTTGGAACAGCTCTCAAGGACATACAGGAGAGGGACATTAACAATTATACAGAGACCAGGGAAATCCATTGGATTATTAAGTGTAGGGCAGATATCACCCCAGGTCTCAATGGAAGGGTTCCCCTGCGACCTTTGCTGAAATCAAGAAGGTTATTGTCCAAAAGATGTTAAGAGGCTATGAAGAGTTTTTTACTTTGTGGCCAGTAGGGTCTTTTGAACCTTTATATGCATAGATGCTCTGTCAATGTTTTGATAGTTATGTTATTAAAAAATTCCCCCCCCCCCATCTGTCACACATACTTTTGATTCATTTATTCCAATAATGGATATGAATATGAATGGCTTTGTTTTGAAATGCCGTACTGTTTTATGATGGTGTATAGGAATTTTATATATGACTTTTTACATGATATTTTAATGAGCCATGTACCTTTAAATAATGGACAGGATTTTGGCGCCATTTTGGCTTTTTAAACTGATGTTTACAGACAGTTTAGTTGTATAGGTCTGAAGAAGCTCATGCAAGCTCACCTCTTTTTATTAATAAACCTGCTTTTTACATACCTCGCCTGCACTTGGATTATTTACATCATTGGCTATTGGATTTAGGAGCTACTTGTGATTTAAATGAGACTGCAATCCTCCATTGTTTTGCTCAGCGGTGTTTGTTTTTAACTATTTATCTTTGAGCTTGTTGTTCCGTTGAGCATTCACTCCACTGGTCCTCTTTATTCATTAAAGAGCATAGACAAGAACTCCAATACAGATGAAATTGGAGCTGTGTAAGGGTCAATCTTTTTGGCACATGCCCAGATTGAAAACCTCTTCTACTTGCTGTAATCTTCCTGGTCAAGGGTTTATGAGAGGAAGATAAAATAAGAACCACCTCTGGCGAAAAATGATGAAGCCTAACTAATGATGGAAGTGGAGTGGCCAGGCTGTCAACCAGAGGGTCCGAAGGGAGGGATGGAGCTGCCCTGGCATGTGTGTCAGTAAGTCTGGTTGTGGGTCCAGAATCCAAGGAGCGTCCATGAGAAAGGGATGGAGAAAGGGGAACCAAATCTGATGAGGCCAGTGTGGGGCAATCAGAATCATTCTGCTTCCCAAGGATTGCGCTTTCTGAATAACCTTTGACAGCAAGGGGACCGGAGGGAAGGCATATAGTAGACCGGAGGGCCAATCGTGGACTACAGCGTCCCTGGGTGACTCCCCCTGAGGGGGGATCAACGTGAAGTAGCTGCTGCATTTGGCATTGAGGGGGTTGGCAAAAAGGTCGCAGCAAGGCTGACCCCACCTGCCAAAGATCTGTTCCGCAACTTGACAGTTCAGGGACCACTCGTAAGGCATCAGAATAGCCCTGCTTAGCCTGTCTGTGATCACGTTGGACTTCCCCGGAATGTGCGTTGCCACCAGAAAACGTTGGGAAGACACTGCCCACTGCCACACTCGCATGGCCTCTCTGCAAAGGGGGTAAGACTTTGTTCCTCCCTGCTTGTTCGGATACCACACCACTGACATAGTCGGAGTGGATTGCAATAGTCCCAGGAGGAAGAAAACTCTGGAGTGCTTGCAACGTTAGCAGCACAGTTCTCATCTCCGGGACATTGATATGCAGATGCATCTCGTGCTCCTGCCACGTGCCTTGGACTGTCCTGCCTAATGTCCCCCCACCCCATCTGGGAGGCATCCGTGGTCACAGTGGCAACTGGGGACACAGGAACGAAGGGCTTTCCCGCATTCAGGTTGTCGGTGCAAAGCCACCAACTGAGATCCTGTTTGCACCCGAGTAGAATAGGGTGAGAAAGTGGAAGACGTTGAAGAGACCACTGGGCAAAGAGTAGCCACTGAAGGAGCCTCATATGTAACCTTGCCAGAGGGACCAACAATCGTAGCAGCCATAGTCCCCAACAGTTGGAGGGCCCATCTTGCCTTCGCTCTTCTCAGAGGGAGCAAGGCGTGAACATGTTGTAGGACTCTGATTCTTTCCTGTGGTAGAAACGCCCGCATGAGGACTGTGTCTAGTTCAGCGCTTATAAAAGTGACACACTGAGGGCAACAAGGCAGATTTTTCCCAGTTCAATGTGATGCCCAACTGTTGACATAGGTTGATAGTAGCGTCCCTGGTCTGAAGTAGTCGATGCCTGGTGGTGGCAGTAAGGAGCCAGTCGTCCAGATATGGAAACACTTGGAATCCCTGATGTCTCAGGTGAGCAGTCACCACTGCCATGTATTTGGTAAACACCCTGGGGGCTGTGGTGAGACCAAAGGGCAGGGCTCGAAACTGAAAATGACTGGCTCCCAGTCGGAAGTGCAGGTGACTTCTGGATGCCCTGTCCATCTTTATGTGGTAGTAAGCATTATTGAGGTCGATGGAGCACATCCACACTTTTCCCAACAATGGGAGAATAGACTGCAATGTGACCATTCAGAACTTGAACTTTTGCACATGGGTGTTCAATTGACTGAGATTCAATATGGGTCTCAGGTCCCCTGTCCTTTTCGGCACCAAAAGGTATCTGAAGTCCCTAATCTGATCTGGTCTGAGGGGACATGTTGGATGGCTCCTTTTTCTAGCAGCTTTGAAACTTCTGAAGCTGCGTAATCCCTTTGATTGGGTGGAACATCCAGGATTTTCTTGATTGGTGGGGGATTTGACGAGAAGGGAATGACATCCTCCGGAAATTATTCATAGAATCCATTGGTCCTGGGTGATGTCTTGCCAGGCCTCCGGGTATAATAAGATTCGACCCCCGACTGGCTCTGGAAACGCACAGTCAGGCCTCCCATCAGGAGCGGTGGTAGGGAGAGCCACGAAAGGAATTGCGGTCTCCCGAGTTGCAGGGGCCTCCTCTGCCCCTAGGGCGGCATCTCCCTGAATAACCACCCCCTGCCTTGCCTCCGGAGGGGGGCTCACCTTGTACACAGAGAAAAAAACCTCTGCTTCCCTGAACCACATTTTACCACCCCTCTCGGCCTTGGGATAAGGCCTAGAGGGAAGGGAAAAACGGACTCCTACTGCAGACAGTGTCTTTCCCTCCTGCTCGCACCTGGTGAGTGTCTTTCACCTTGGTTCCGAACAAAGAACCACCATCAAAAGGGGAGGTGAATGAAGACTTGAAGGCCTCTGCAAAATAACAAAGGCGCATCCAGGCCTGCCTCCTAAGAGCAACTCCTGAACTTGCTGCTCTACTCGCTCCTTCGGCTGCATAGGAGATTAGCCTCATGGAGGAGTTTGCAATGGAATTGAGGGTAGACATCTGAGCGTTGACAGTCTGAGCCACCACCTCAGAAACATTACCCGTGAGAGTATCTCCAAGCTCCTTGAGGAGATCTCTCTGGAGCCATGTAAAGTGTGATAACTAATTCAGTGACCGTAAGGTGAAGGTCACTGAAGAAAAAGTACGCTTCCCGTACCGGTCCATCGTCCTAGACTCCTTGTTAGGGGGATGGACGGTGAAAGAAGTCTCTGCTAATTCCTTCTGAGTGGCAGCTGCCACCACCATGGCATCCACAGGGACTCCCTTGGACAGAAATTCCTTATCAGGAGGAGCAGACACAAATTTGAGTCTCCTGGGGACTGGTTCCACAGTCAGGGATTTCCCACACCCTTCGACAAACCAAATCCAGAAGCTCAAAGGGTGGAGATACCCAGGAGGCAGAGGGCTGAGCACCAAAGGCCTTCAGGAAGACAGACTCCTCCATGGAGGGGGCTTTGGATGGCCAGTCACCTCTGTTTGAAAATGTCTAGAATGTCAGAGAAAGAAATATCCTCAGAGGATGACTTGGGGGACCCCTCAGATTCCTCGAGGTCGGTGTCTGATGTCAGAGACACATCCTGGGAATCTATGTGCTTCCTCTTGCACATCTTTCTGGGTGGCTCCAAGCAAAAACTGAGGGACCCTCAAACATGGGGACCACTTGTGGGGGTACCCTGAGGCCTTGGGGCTCCGCTGTCTAGACATAGACGGCGATCAGAAACCTGCACCGGTGTAGTAGGGGACAGAATTACCGACCCACATGATGCCGCTGACTACCTGGCCAGCGCGCTCCGCATGGCCTTGAAGGCTGGTACCCCCGAGTCCAAAGAATGACCAGCCTCTGAAGCCTCGACAGGAGTCAAACTTCCCTGCGCCAAAGCACAGAGAGGGAGACTGGGAGCCGAGAGGCGTCCCAAAGCCTCTCCCTCGGGTCCAACCGAAGAATCCTGAAGTCCTGAATCCCGTGGACGGCGCCGACGGGGTCAGAGCAGACGTCTGCACAGATAAGCCAGGAGAGGCTGTCAGAACCGACCTAGGGACATCACGCGGAGCAGAGCACTCAGACTCTGAAAGCTGAAGTGTGCTCGGAGGAGGAAGAATCTAAGCAGGATGAGGGACCGGCTCCAGAGCCAACTGGGTCAGAGCAGAGAACAATTTTGCCAGAACCGGTGACTGAAGGAGTCTGCACCACTATCGACGTCCACATCTGATAAGGTCCTGGAGGATTTAGAAGATAGAGAAGGAGATAGAGACCTCCTCTCCGAAGGTGACCTGCGAGTAGGGGATACTGGCCTAATCCTAGGCGATCGTCTCTGAACAGGTTCCAAGAAAATTGGAGCCGAAGCAGGTTCCATAACAGCTGACACTTCCTGCGGCCCCGAAGACAATGGAGCCAAGGATGTCGAAGCAGACTTTGCTATTTTGTCTGGTGGCTCCCGAGGAGACTGATGGAGCCAGAGATATCTTTTTTGATTTAGAAGATTTAGTCTTAAGAGCTGGAAGCACTCTCCAGATCCTCCTCAGATGGTTTCAGAAGTCCCTTCAAAATCAATTTATTCTTCCTTTCCTGAAGAACCCGCGGACTAAAAGCATGATAGAAGCTACAGGACTCCTGGAGATGAATTGCTCCCAGACAATATACACAGTGTCCATCGGTAATGGACATTTTGTAACTGCACCTAGAACACTTCTTGAAGCCCGAGGGCTTGTGCTCCTTAGTATCTTTGGACATAGTTAACAAACACTAAAAAAGCACCAAGGCAATCAAACACTGAATAAGGACCAATGGTCAGTAACAAGGTGGGAAAAAACTACAACACACAAATACCACAAGATCTCCAAGTTAAACGATCCTTCGACACAAACACAAGGGAGAAAGGACTAATATCTCTAATTTAAACTGTACTTAGACCCGGTAAACTTAAGACACAAAGAAAGCAAGGGGACAGACTAGGTCCTCCAACATAAACGGGCCTAGCCCGCTGGAAACAGCTAGTGGAATACCACAGAAAAACGATCCAAAACAATTTTTTTTACAAGACAAGAACACACAAGCGCTATTAAAATAGCTTTTTGTTTGCAACAAATTTCTCTGATAAGGAAAAAAAAAAGGTACTTGGCCTCAGCCAAGAGCAAAACCACGTCCAAGCTACACGAGCGGCAAACGAGATCTGGGGATAGAGAGCAGTGCAGCATGGGATACCATCTCAGCCCAGCCAATAGAAAGACTTCGAGTTAGAAAAGTTTAGCAGAATCTGAGCCGACATTCGGCTCCAAACCACGGGTAAGAATGTAAGCGAGATTGGACTACATAACATCTAAAGTTAGCTTGTGTTATAGGATGTACAAATGCTGTTTCCATACTGAACTCACAAAAAGTAAATATTTGTAGCAAAGGAATTGTTTAAGGCTCTTTTTTATAAACAAAAGTAGGGCCTTTCTCCTACTATTTTCCTAAGAGCTTAGAACAGTTGAACAGTCCAATTATTTTTAATTATGGACTGAATCGGTCTAGAATGTCTATTAAACATATACCCCATGTTGTTGAATCCAGCTTCTCTCTGAGCTATCATTATGGGCAACATTACCTACACTAGGCCTTTCAGATACAACATACTCTGCATTCTCAGTTAACAGGTCTCTATTATAACCTCTTGGCAAAAGATCTTGCGTCATAGTATCAATTTCAGCTGCAAACCCCTCTTCCATAGTATTCAGTCTAGCAGCTCTTAAAAATTGACTTTACACCTTTGTAGATATGGGTGGGTTGCGTATTGGAATTATGTACATATCTGGTTGCTTGTACCACTTTCCTATAAATAGATGTATGAATTCTACCATTGATGTTCAACAGTTTAACATCCAAAAAAGTGATTTCCTCTACTAAGCAATACATTTCAAACCTAAGGAAGCTAGTGCTGTTTTGTAGATGGTTCAACAAATAGCTGCAATGCCTCCCTGGTCCCTTTCCACAACACTCGCGTACAAAGCGTTTGTAATAGATCAAAGCATTGTTATAATACTTATTTCTACTAGAATTACAATGTATGCTTCCCATCTAGGCAACACCATGTTAACATAGCTGCTGGCTACCGGTGTGCCCACAGCTACTCCTGATATTTGATGATACTTCATCCCCAAACATGAAAACATTTTGAAAAATTCTCTCGAGTACAGAACATATCAATGAAATTTTGTTAGCAAAGGTACTATGCTTAACTAGAAATTCTCTAATGTATTCAATTCCTATATTATTGGGAATGACCGTAAATAAAGACTTTATATCCATACTTACAAACAGTACATTTGTCATATTTACATCTAAATATCTTCCCAGTGACTCAAATTCACCAGTATCCCTTACATAGGATATACTATGTTTTAATAAAGGATTAAAGTTGCTGGTCTAAATACTTAGAAATTGCCGTACTGGCCCATTACTTTCCTGAGACTGTAGGTCTCATTTGGGGATGAAGCAAATGTTTATGAAACTTAGGCAGCTCATAGACGACAGGGCAAATTGGATGTTCTATATAAAAGTAATTATATTGTTCAGGAGTAATTGACAATTGCATCAAATAATCATACAATTCAGTTTTGATTCTATGAAATCAAACATAGTATTAAACCCATTTTGAAACTAAAACAAGCATGTTAGTTAGAATATTATATTTGTCTTATGAAGTATTCCAGGTGGTAATGAAATGTTTTAGTATACTATTAAGTTGATCATAGTTCTTTAGTAAAGCTTTTTGATCAATTAGGCAAATGTCCTGGGAGTGCCTTGTTCAGTTAATTATATAATTATATCATGTTTATGATTTATGTTGTGCGATTGGCTGGTGTTATATATTTATTCTGTGGTTTTAATAGATTGATTCATTTCTGAAAAAGAATTTCAACTCAAAAGCATTTTTATATGGTAGTATGCATCATGGAGATCTATGGAGCACATCCAGCTGTCTTTCCCTAAGAACGGGAGTATCGACTGTAGCGTGACCATCAGAAACTTTTTTTTTTCAACAGATGTTTAATTTGCTGAGATCCAAAATGGGTCTCCAGTCCCAGTTTTTTTTTTTGGTACCAAAAAGAATCAAGTTCCAGATCCTAATTGGTCTGCTGGGACTGGTTGGATGACTTTTCTTGAGCAACTTTTGAATTGCCATAGTCGCTTGTTCCAGTTGACTGGGTGGAATGTCCAAGATTTTCCTTACAGGAGGAGGTGGTGTGATAAAGGGAATGTAGTAGCCTCTGGATACGATTGCTTTGTACCCAATAGTCTTGTTATTCTTAGCTAGGTGTCTGGGTACAAAGATAAGCAGGGGCGGCTCGTGGTATTGGACTGCCGGACTGCAGCCCTCCCACCTAGAAAAGAAAGAAAATCTGTTTAACTAAAAAACAAAAAAAAAAAAAAACATGAGTCCAGACTGCAGTCCGGACAAAGAAACTGGTACCCAGCAATCTTTGCTGCAAATGCACCCAGGAATCATTGCGGGAACGACTGCACAGAAGAGGAGGTCCGGACTGCATCGGCTGCAGGCAAATCCAATCAGGACTAAGAGGTGAGCAGGCAAATCCAATCGGGACTAAGGGGTGAGCTGCTCTCGTGGGATTTTCATTACGCGGGCTCATTCAGGAGGTAGGTGTAGCAGGGTTTGGTCGCTGGCTGGATTGCTCAATGTCGCGGGTGGACTTTGGTGCTTGGTCAGACATGAAACATCAGTTAAGTGAGTATTGCTGCAGGTTGGTCTGGAGGGATTTGCTGTTTATGGTCGGTCACTGCTGCTGGAGGGATTTGCTGTTTATGGTCGGTCGCTGCTGGAGGGATTTGCTGTTTATGGTCGGTCGCTGGAGAGGGGTGTGTGTGTGAAAATGCCCCAGTTGCAATATACTGGTGGTTAGACTCATGGTGGTGTGGTAGGGAATACCTCAGGCTTGAACCCTGTACCTTGTATGCAGGTGTTAAAGACCTGAATTCCCTACCCACCACCATTTGTAAAAAAATTGCAGATTTTTGCCTCATATTTGATCTGATCTATTCCTCATATCTGTTTTTTAAATATTGCAATGCTTGAAATTTGATGGTGCAGTCGTAGCATTGTTGCCTCACAGTTGCAGGTTCTTGGGTTTGATTCTTGGCTGGGGTGCCTTCTTTGAGGGGGGGGATCTGTATCTTCTCCCTGTGTTTGTGTGGGTTTGCTTTTGTGTCCTCCCATGTTACAAAGACATGTCTGCATTATTTCTTCCTGGGTCTCTGCTGAGAATTGTTTTTTTTTTTTGCTCCAAGTGAGACTGTCCTGATTAACAAATTGACAGGCATTTGAATTTCAGACTTCAGGTTTCTGAATGTTTACTTCCTTACATATCTGATAGTGCAGTGGCAGTATTGTTGCCTCACAGCTATAGCTTTTCTGGTTTGATTCTTGGCTGGGGTGCCTTCTGTGTGGAGTCTGTATCTTATCCCTGTGTTTGTGTGGATTTGCTCTGGTGTCCTGCCATTTTACAAAGACATGTGTCTACAGTATTTCTCCCTGGGCCTCTGCTGAAAATTGTTTTTGTTCCATCAGAAGTAAAATTGACAGGCATATGAATTTCAGACTTCATATTCTTCAGAAAATACATAGTAAAACAACTTTTTATTCTAGCAATAAATATATAGTAACACAACCTTTTATTATAGCAAATTTTTAAGTTTATAAGATGACTATTTGAAATTTGTCCTTATTTTTGGGACTGTAATACCCTGTTATTGGCTTTGTCCAGGTTTTTTGTGCTAAGGTTGACAGCTATGGCAAGAACTGAATTCACTGAATATGTTTGAGGGCTGTATTCCCTCATTACTGGGTTTGTCCAGGTGTTTTGTGCTAAGAGGTTGACCGCTATGGTGAGAACTGAATTCATTAAATGATAGCCATTTAAGTTTGTCTACCTCTTTCACAAAGCAGCTGATTTGGCATAGTGGTATGTTGCTCTTGACTGTTTTGCACAGGGACCTTGGCAGTAAAATGTACGGTGGTAACGCAGCATTTTTCTTTCACAAAGCAGGTGATTTGGCATAGTGGTATGTTGTTCTGACTCTTTTGCACAGGGACCTTGGCAGTAAAATGTATGGTGGTAACACAGCATTTTATTCTAGCAGCTTTCCAAGATTATACAAGCAATGTTTAATGTGTCCCTGGTTTTTGCCCTTTTGACCCACCACAATAAATTTGGCTTTTTCCAAACTTCATGTGCTGCGAAGTTGAGATGCAGTTGAGTATTGCGTAGATTTTACAAGGAGCTGAGAGCTGCAGGGGAAGAGAAGTTTAGTGCTGATTATGCTAAGTCGGCTCGCATTGCTAATAGCACAAAGTACAGTTTTGTACCTACCATAAAATGTAGATGTTCGAGTGCTAATACAGCTGCAGTCATAACAGATGGGTTCTCCTGCCATCAGGTGGGTCCTCGGTTGGCCGAATTCCAAAGTCTAGGTCTGGCGTCGGTTGTCGTCGCTTCCTCCCTGACGTCAGTGCGACAGGGGTATAAAAGAACCAGCCGACGCCATTTTCTTCAGTTTTTCTTGCCCCAGATGTCAGGTGCCCCTAGAAGGAAGGCAATACATAAAATTATGTAGTAATGCAATGCAATATAAATCAAAAAACAGTAGTTGCAAGCAAATACACCATAAAAGAATACCCCTAGAGGGGAAGGAGGGAGGGAAACCTGGACTGCAGCTGTATTAGCACTAACATCTACATTTATGGTAAGTACAAAACTGTACTATGTTCATCGTGCATACAGCTGCAGTCATAACAGATGGGTAGAATCCCAAAGCTAAGAAAGGGGTGGTAGGCACTAGGTGGAACTAGGAGGAGCCAAAATGCCCTGCAAGACTGCAGTGGCAAAGCCTGCTCTAGATTTGGAGTATAATGGTAGGTTGCAGTGTTTGGAGAAGGTATGCACAGAACTCCAAGTGGCTGCTTCCAAAATATCCTTGGTAGGAACTCCTCTGAGGAAGGCTGCAGAGGTGGCTGTGGCCCTGGTGGAATGAGTTCTAATGCCTGTAGGTACAGTTTTGCCATGAAAGGAATAGCAAAAGCGTATGCAGTGGGCTATCCATTTTGAGATTGTCTGTTTGGAAATTGGCTTTCCTTGAGCTCCTACCGCATAGGCCACAAAGAGCTGTTCTGATTTTCTGAAAGGTTTTGTTCTGTCCAAATAATAACGCAGTTGCCTGTGGATGTCCAAGGAATGTAGTACTCTCTCCCCTTTGTTTTGAGGATTGGGATAAAAAGTAGGCAAATGTATGGCCTGATTTAAAGCTACCCTGGATACCACTTTAGGCATAAAGGACGGGTTGGTTCGTAAGGAAACTCTGTCCTGATGGAAGATGATAAAAGGCTGGACAGCCATGAGAGCCTGTAGTTCTGAAACTTGAGCTGAAGTGATAGCCAGAAGGAAAGCTGTTTTCCAGGACAAATATTGCAAATCTGATGAGGCAGCTGGCTCAAAAGGAGGCAAAGTCAGTTTTTCCAGAATGAAATTAAGATCCCAAGCAGGTATTGGTTGTTTCCTTGGAGGTCTTAAATTCTTAGCCCCTCTGAGGAACTGTCTTAAAAGAGGGTGAGGGAATAAAGGAGGGTCAGTGTTGTATTCTGCAGAAATGGCTGAGGCATGGATTTTGATGGAGGAGAACGAAAGTCCACTGCTTAGCAGTTCAGCCAGATATTATAGTATTTGAGGTAAATTCAGTTTTCCAGGGTTTTGGCCCTTTTTCTCATTCCAGACACAAAAACGTTTCCATTTTGTGAAGTAAGCTTTTCTAGTTGATGGCCTTCTGGCCTCCAAAATGACATCCTGCACCTCCTTGGAGAGTAGGGCCTGCTGTGATGCTAAGGAATCTTCCATGCAGCTAGATTGAGTGTTTTTAGCTGACTGTGAAGAGTTTTAAAGCTGTGCTGAGTCAGAAGAGGCATTAGAGGCAGGGTCCATGGAGGGGAATGCGTCAGGCTCCTCAGGAGTGGGCACCAGTGTTGCCTTGGCCAGTCCGGAGCAATGAGGATCATCTTTGGTCTGTCTGCTCTGGTCTTCAATAGGACTTTGGGCAGCAGAGGAAGAGGCAGGAAGGCATAAACTGTCATTGATGTCCAACTGAAAGAGAGCGTCCACTCTCCAGGCCTTTGGATGGAAGATCCTAGAGCAGAATTTTGTCAACTGATTTTTGTGGGAGGCAAAGAGATCTATGTCTGGCCTTCCCCATTCTTGGATTATTTCTGTAAAAACTTTTGGATGCAACTTCCATTCATGTGGATCTGTCATTCCTGCTTAGGTTGTCTGCCAGCGTGTTTTCCTTGCCTGACAAGTACTGTGCTTGTAGTTCCATTTGTAAGTCCATGGCCATGTTCCAAAGTGACATGGCCAGTCTGCATAGGGGATAAGAATGTGTTCCTCCCTGCTTGTTTATGTACCACATAACTGTGGTGTTGTCCGTTCTTATCAATAGTTGACCTGGTTGTAGAAGGTCCTTGAAAGCTATAATAGCATTTATTACTGCTAGCATTTCTTTTTGATTGATGTGAAGGTGCTTTTCTTTTTGGGACCATTTGCCCTGAATGCACCGGTCTGTCATGTGCGCCCCCCAGGCGTAATCCGAGGCGTCTGTTGTGATGACTTGATTTGCTTGAGGCTTGCTGAATGGAAGACCTGTGTTTGACATGCTTGAGCCCACCACAGAAATTCCTTTTGCAGACATGGAATTAGTGGTATTATTGTTTCCAAACTGTGGCTGTGTTGAGACCATATGTTTTTTAGGTACCATTGTAGTTCTCATATGCAGCTTTGCACATGGGATTAATAAGATGCAAGATGCCATGAATCCCAGAGCCTGCAGGATTTTCCTTGCAGTCAGCCTGGTGCAATTTGCCAGTGTTCTGAAATATTGAATTAGTTGCCCCTGCTTCTCTGGTGTGAGGTAGGCCCATCTGGGTGTTTGTGTCCAAATTGGCACCCAGGAAAGTTATATTCCGAGAGGGTATTAGCCTTGATTTCTCTCTGATGACTGTGTATCCCAGAGAGTTTAATAACATTATCACATAAGCCAGATGTTTCAGAAGAATGTGCTTGCTGTCCGCTTGGATCAGGCAGTCGTCCAAATAAGGGTATATCTGTATCCCTTGAAGTCTGCAGTAGGCAATTACTGATGCCAGGCATTTCGTGAATACTCTGGGCGCAGTAGATAAGCCAAAGGGCAATGCAGAGAATTGATAATGGGTTGAACCTGCAAGAAATCTGAGGCATCTTCTGCAATTTTGTCTGATTGGGACATGCAGGTATGCCTCCTTGAGGTCCAATGTTACCAGCCAAGACTCCTTGCCCAGCATGGGAAGAAGTTACTGTAGAGTGAGCATCTTGAATTTTGGTACGAGTAGGAATGTGTTTAGGATGGAAAGATCCAAAATAGGTCTCCAATCTTTTCCCTTCCTTGGCACCAGAAATAGCCTGGAATAAAAACCTTGACCTTGTTCATGTGTAGGTACCTCTTGAATAGCTTTCATGTTTATAAGATCTGAAATTTGCTTTTGTGCCTCTGCCCTTTGATTGTGTGGCAGTTTTGGCATGCCTCTCATTTTTGGAAGGGTATGAAAATGGAATTTGTAGCCTCTGTTTATAATGTCCAGGATCCATTTGTCCTTTGTGACAACATGCCAATTTTTTGAGAATAGTGCCAGCTTTCCTCCTTAGGGTGCTGCCATTTGAGACCTGGTTGGCCTGCAAAGGGGAAAGTCATTGGGTTTGCTTTCTGAAAGATTGTGAGTTGTCCTCACCACCTCTTTGTGTAGGAGCTTGCCATTGTCTGCCTCTGTATGATCCTTATGATTGTCCTCTGCCCCTCGGGCGCCTGTATCTGCCTCTTTGGGGTCTCTGTCTGTGGCAGGAAAGGACCATTTTTTGGAAGGCCAATTTCTACTAAAACGTGCAGGTTGAACCTGCAGAAATTCTTTCACAGTTTGTATTGATTTAGCCTTTTCCTCCATTTTCCGTAATACTTCCTCAGCATTTGCCCCAAATAGTACATCCTTTTGAAGAGGGGCGTCTAGTAATTTAGCTTTGACATGATCAGGCAAGGCTTGTTCCTTGAGCCAGGCATGCCTACGTATGACTGAGCCTGTAACATCAGCTCTACATGAGGCCTCTAGAGCATCAAAACCACATTGTAAGGTATGTTTACCCACTTGTTCTGCACTATGCATCAAATCCTGCAACTCTTTCAAGTCTGGTTGTTCAGGTTGTGACATTTTACTTTTCAATTGAGATAACAGAAACTGTTGGTATTTTAGCATATGAAACTGACAGTTTAAGGCCCTCATGGTTAAGGTAGCCGAGGTATATACCTTTTTTCCCCACTTTTCTAAGGATCTGGAATCTCTCTCGGAAGGCAATGGATTTTTGGCAATGGAAGCCTTAACTCCCTTGGGCCCCTGTGAGATGGTTTCTAGGTCAGCAGCATGGTTTTTGTAAAGAAATTGGTGCGAGTCAGGAACCCTGTAGTACCCGTCAGGCTTACATGGAGCTGGAGGTAGAGAGTCCGGTTTAAGGCAGGCCTCCGAGTAAACATCATCTAGGATGTCCAAGACGGGAGGTATAGCCAGAGGCCTGTGCTGGGGTAACAAAAGAAATTCCCTTAGCCTTTTCTTGGAATCTGAGTAATCCTGGCCTTCCCAGTGGAAGTGTTCCCTTAACCTCAGGGGGGGGATACAGAAGGAATAGACTCCTCTGCATCAGAGTCTTCAAAAGGGGAGTAAGACTGTTCCTGATCAGAGTGTTCTGAAATAATGGAGCCCTGATCAGAGGAGGGGGAGTCTTCCTCCACTCTGGGCCTTTTGTCCAGAGGTGGCGGAGAACCTCTGATTAGAGTAATTAAATCCTCAGCCATTTTAAGCATCTGTTTCTTAGGCATGGGGCCTGGAGAAGGGCCCTGTGTAGCTGGTCTCTTAGGGTGCATGGTTGTTTTAGACTTGGTGAAAGCCTTGATGGAGAAAGAAGAGGAAGGTCTGAAGACACCTTGAGTGGAGGTGGACCTGTCCACATTCTGTGTTTCAACGCCAAGAGTGGCTTCGGTATCTGTAGTCGGGGTGTGGGCCGAGGAGCCTGCGACCTCGGGTACAGGAGACACCGCCAAAGATGTGTCGTCGGTAATCAGGGGCTGCGTAGGCGCCTCACTGAGAACCGGACCACGTGTAGTCGGCTTTGGCGTGGTGTCGGTAGAGGCCGGACCTCGAGTGTCGGTCCTTGTCTTTGCATTTTTTAGACAAAACCGGAGTCGGAGTATCCGACGACATGGTATAGTTAAATGCTTTCCCAAAAAAATGCTGGGCGAACTCCGCCCGACGCTTAATAGTGCGTTTGTTGAATGTAGCACAAAAGTGACAGACTGAGACATCGTGGTCTGGGCCTAAACAAGGTATACAGAGGGAATGGAAATCCTTATGCGGTATTTGCTTCCCACAAGAAATACAATTATTAACTTTGTCTGACATCGGTCAGAGGCAAGAAAAGTTTCCCCAACGGGGTACTTAGCTTTTAAGAAGACTTCGGTTTCCAAATTTTTCGTAATCTCAGGAGCTGGCCGACCGGCACTTGCGAACTGCTTCTGCTTCGGGCACCGCGCGGCAAGAAAGACTGAAGAAAATGGCGTCGGCTGGTTCTTTTATACCCCTGTCGCACTGACGTCAGGGAGGAAGCGACAACCGACGCCGGACCTAGACTTTGGAATTCGGCCGACCGAGGACCCACCTGACGGCAGGAGAACCCATCTGTTATGACTGCAGCTGTATGCACTCGAACATCAGGTTGTGTACTTGCTTTTGATGCAGAAGGTTGTTGGTTCTACTCCCATAAGGGGTGAATGCTGCCGTACTGAAAGTTAAGATACTACGAGAGCCTGTTATAAGTTTGCCATCCATTTCCTATTGCAATATTACTAGCTTATTTTTAATGTAATTTAGGCAATTTATTCCTCAGGGGCATCAGACACTATTTTTCGATGAAGCCATGAAATATAAATGTGATTGCTAACAGCAACCTCTTCATTACAGATTTATTTAACGTGGAATTTAGATGACTTTTTTACTACTTCAGAGATTGTGCATATTTACCGATAATGGTGGACTGTAGAATTGTGCATATTTACTGATAATAGTGGACTGCAGAAGTTTGAGTAGACTTTTATGATGGAAATGTTCTGAATTGGGCAGTTTTGTTTCATTGTTTACTGGAAAAATGTTCAAAGCAATAGGAAGGTGTATCAAAGAGCACACGCATGTTTCATATGCAAGGGGCCTATGATTTGAAAACAGCCCAGAATTAAATTTTTATCTGCCACGGGTAAAATGTATTTTCTTTGAATGTGAGTTTTAATGTTTCAATGAATGAGTTTCAAGGGCAGAGAAGGTTTAATGCCAAGTTTGTTTAGCAGATGTCTTAGTGCTTGTGCTGTAAAATACAAAATAAAACTTTCAAATGAAGTCCAACTCATCAAAGAAGTAAAGCAGTATGCACATTAGTGTTCATGGTAAATGGAGTGAAATAGCCAAGTAATGGTTCATTGGAATGGCTGCAGAGGCTCCATTCAACCATGATTTCGTTAGGGGGAAGGGCAGCAAACTCAGACAGGCCCAGCTGAACTATACCTCCCAACTGTCCAGATTTTCAAAGAAAGAATAGATTCTTGCTTCTTATTTTTGGTTTGTTCTTCATAAAATTTGTAGTTTTCTGGCAAATCATTTAGGAATTAAGTCACTGAATAATGATACACTGAGTTTCAGACTTCATAACCTTCAGAAAAATGCATGTTAAAGTAAGAGCTGTTCTATCAATTGTCAATTTATACAAGAGCAATTTTTAGTACTGTTTACATGTTCCCCCAATATATTTGGCCTTGTTCAGATTTACTGCATTAACAGGTTAAGAGGTACATGCAAATAAATTGCTTTATAGAATTAGGCATAGCCAAAATCTCAACTGTCCCCGATTTTGGCTCAAAATGTTGCTCTTCCCCCTAATAATCCCTCCGCAAAATAGCAATTTTGGAAGAAAACATGGAGGGTTTACAATTAAGAAACAACTAATAATCAAAGTTATAGATTACTTGAAATGCATGTAGATTCTTTTGTCAGCTGCTCAAGTTAGCAGTACTAATATTAAAGTGTCCCTTCTTTGACAGGTTCCCAGCTGTATTGTGCGGCTATTTTATATTTTTGCATCACATTTTTGGTCCATTTTTCATAAAATTGTTTTTTGGCAAATTAGTGACAAATCACTAAAGACTGAAGTTAGAAAATGAGACATTTGAGTTTCAGATTTTATACCCTTCAGAAAATTCATACTAATGCAAGACCTATTCTATTATCTTTCTAAGTTTATTAGAGCAATATTTAAAAATTGTCCTTATTTTTGTGCCTTTGTCCCACTTCTGTGTATGGCTTTGTCCAGATTTCTTGCTCTGAGGTTGAGAGGTATGACAAATGTGTCAGGGCCATCAGTCAGCCAGAGACATTTCAAATTGTGACATACTTGTTGCACCCCACTCCCCCATGTAGTGACTCGATGTGTCCAAGCAAGGCAAAGAGTAGTTGTGCAGTGCCCCCCCCCCCCCATCCAAGGTAGACAAGTACTACAGTGGCTTTTCATCTGTCCTTGATTTTGCAGAATGGTCTGGTTTCGGTCATATTTTTGTACTGTTGATTTATGCTATTACTCAGATTTATGCTTATTACTCAAAGTGCCTGTTGCTCTGTGTTTAAGTATCAATGCTTTAATGACCATAAGGTAAGCTTGTCTGAGATCGTAAGATGCAAGTAAGCTTTAATAAGCATACTGTTAAAGAATTGCCAACATTAAAAGCCTTTCTGTTGTTGCCATGCAGAGAATACTTGACTAGATAATGTATAAGCCTTGGGTATTAAAGGACAGGATTCCATTATTTTAAAAAGCTCATTACACTTGGAGACTTCGTCATCTCTACAGACTTTACCCGTAAACTAAACAGAATGCCAATCATGTGTGGTCCATAACCTGTACAGCAATCCTTTAAGCAATGTATCTTGAGCTTGTTTCTCGTTTGCTTTTCATTTTTTTACTTTGATCATGTTTTCCCCATGAAACAAGTAGATAGTTGTCAGGCAGCAGGTCTTTTTTGGATAAGAAACATTTTTACAAGTGGGGGCATCACAGAGATTTCTACTTTCAGCATGTTACTTGGTACTTTAATAAAGCTGAATATAAATTATAATTAGAACTGCAGTGCAAGGAGAAGTGGTTTGAGTTGAGTGCTTCTGGTTTTTCTTGTACTTGATTTTGACTGGCATTCCAGTAATGTATTTAAAAAGTAATTTATTTTTTCATGCCTCACAACCTTTTGTTTCCATCTAGATAATAAGTAAGCTGTCATGCAGCCAATGCATTGAACTATTTTTATTCTTCTACACTTATTTTTGTCTTGATTGGACTCTCATAATGATGGTTTGCCACCCAGGGCAGCGTATTTAATTTAAGTTAGTTTTTGTGGTTTTGTGCATAGCTCCTCCCCTTTCTAGTTGGTCACACCCCTTCCCCTTGACCCCACCCATTCAGCTGTCTCCTGCAGCCCCCCTTTGATTTGAAGTCACCAGCCGCAACTGAAGATAAGCATCCCCCAACTGCCTCCAGAGCAGGACAGTCTGGTCTTTTCAGAAGTGCTAATAGGGAAAGTAAGTTATGTACTCACCATAACGTTAAATGTATGTAGTCCATCTCGCCTCACATTCTTCACCTGTGGGTTCGGAGCCGAATATCGGCTCTGACTCAGCCTATTTACTAGCTCGAAAGTCTGATTGGCTGGGCTAAGATGGTATCCCACAATACACTGCTCCACATCACCAGATCTAGTTTTCTGCCAACAGAAGTATAGTATACATCACCCAAACACACACACACCCTTAACGAGGTCAAACAAATTATCCAAAGGGACTCTGCAATTCGAGAAGGGCATGGTGTTCCTTCAAATCCTCCAGGCCTGGGGGACGGTGGGAGGGTAATGAAGAATGTGAGGTGAGATGGACTACATACATCTAACGTTATGGTGAGTACATAACTTACTGATGTTATGTAGTCCTATCTCGCCTACATTCTTCACCTGTGGGACAGCGTCCCTAGCACCTACATCCTGGGTGGCTCAATAGAAAATACTCCTGAGCACTGTGGAGCCAAAAGATGATCTGCCCCTGGACACCACATCCAATTTGTAATGGGAGACAAACGTGCGAGGAGAAGCCCACGTTGCAGCTGTACATATATCATCCATCAATAACCTAGCCTGAAAGGCTGTGGAAGTGGAAACCGCTCTTGTAGAATGTGCTCCGACTGGAAAGGGCAGACTCTTTCCCCCTGCCTGATAAATAAAGGCGACGCAACCGGCTATCCACCTAGAGATGGTGACCTTGAAAGCCACAGACCCCAAGAGATTCTCTGAAAACGAAACGAAGAGCTGGTCTGACTTCCGCCAATCTTTTGTCCTATGTAGATAAAAGTGCAGTTGTCTATGAACATCTAACAGATGAAACTGGCACTCTGCCTTGTTGGAAAAATTGGGGAAGAAGATCGGCAGTTCAATGGACTGATTAATATTAGATAAGGAATCCACCTTGGGAAGAAAGGACGGATTTGGTCTCAGAGAGACTATCTTTATGTAATATCAAATATGGGGGCTTGACTGATAGGGCCTGGATTTCTGAGACTCGTCTAGCTGAAGTGATAGCTATCAAAAAGGCAGATTTTCATGTAAGAAATTTTAAGTCGCAGGAGGCTGCAGGTTCGAAGGGTGGGAGAGAGAGCCTACAGAACAAAATTGAGGTCCCAGGGCATAACCGGTTGAGATACAGGGGGGCGAAGCAGAAGAGTGCCTTTCAGGAATGCCTTACACAGTCTGTGTGCCATTAAGCTAGGTTCATAAGCTACATGAAAATTTGAAATAGCCGCCAGCTGAACTTTGATGGTGGCTGAGGCAGACCCTTGGTAGAACAAAGCAGACAAACAGAATCGATGGGGGCTGTGTAGGAGTCAATACCTTTGGACTGGGCCCATATCGAGAACCTTTTCCCACTTACTAGAGTAGATCTTCCTAGTGGACGGTTTATGAGAGGACGAAAGAATATGGACCACGTCTGGAGAAAAATCATGACATCTGACTACGGATGGAAGTGGAGTAGCCAGGCAGTCAGCCGGAGCATCCCCAGGGAGGGGTGGAACTGTCCCATGTGTCAGCAAGTCCGGACAAGGGTCCAGACTCCAAGGAGTATCCACAACTTAAGGTTGAAGGAAAGGGAACCATACTTGATGAGGCCAGTGTGGCACGATCAGAATCAACCTGCTTCCCAAGGACAGTGCTTTCTGAATCACCCTTGAGATAAGGGGAAACGGAGGGAAAGCATAAAGTAGACCCGAGGGCCAATTGTGCACAAGAGCGTCCCTTGGAGATTCCCCCGGTGGGGGGAATCAGCGAGAAGTAGCTGCTGCATTTCGCATTGAGGGGACTGGCAAACAGATCGCAGCAAGGCTGACCCCATCTGCTGAACATGCTTGCCGCCACCCGCTGGTTCAAGGACCACTCGTAGGGCATGAGGATCGCTCTGCTTAGCCTGTCTGCAATCACATTGGTTTTCCCCGGGATATGCGTTGCCACCTAGGACCGTTGGGAAGCTATCACCCAATTCCACACTCTCATGGCCTCCCTGCACAGAGGGTAAGATCGGGTTCCTCCCTTGCTTGTTGAGATAGCACACTACTGACATGTTGTCTGAGTGTATTGCAATAGTCCCTAGAGGGAGGACATCCTGAAGTGCCTGCAACGCAAAAAGTACTGCCCTCATCTCCAGGACATTTATGTGCAAGTCTATCTCGTGCTCCTGCCACGTGCCTTGGACCATCCTGCCGAGATAATGCCCCCCCCCACCCTATCTGGGAGGCATCCGTGGTCACTGTGGCTACCGGGTTGGTGGTACGAACGGTTGTCCTACATTTAAGTTGTTGGTGCATAGCCACCAACTGAGGTCCTGCTTGCATTTGCCTGTGATTAAGACTGGATGGGATAGCGGTAGTCTTTGAAAGGACCATTGGGCGAATAGAAGCCATTGCAGGATTCTCATATGTAACCTCACTAACAGGACCATCATGATAGTAGATGCCATTGTCCCCAGTAATTGAAGAATTAGCCTTGCCTTCACACGTCTCAGAGGCATCATCGTACGAACCTGTTGTTGCAACCCCGTGATCCTCTCCAGTGGTAGGAATGCCCTCAATCGAATAGTGTCCAACTCTGCTCCTATAAATGAGACATGCTGTGAGGGTATTGTAATGCCTAACTGGTGACAGATTGATGGTAGTGTATCTCTGTTCTGAAGTAGATGCTTGGTGGGGGGTGGGGAGGAGCCAGTCGTCCAGGTATGGAAACACCTGGAATCCTTGACTTCTCAAGTGAGCTGTCACCACTGCCATGCACTTGAACACCCTGGGGGCTGTGGTGAGACCAAAGGGCAGGGCTCGAAACTGGAAATGCCTGGCTCCCAGCCAGAAGCGTAGATGACATCTGGATGCTCTGTCCATTTTGATGTGGTAGTAAGCATCCTTCAGGTCGATGGAGCACATCCATACTTCTTTTCCCAACAATGGGAGAATCGATTGCAGAGTGACCATCCAGAATTTGGACTTGCGTACGTAATGATTGAGTTGGCCGAGATCCAAAATGGGTCTCAGGTCCCCCGTTCTTTTCGGCACCAAAAAGAATCTTGAGTAAGTCCCTAATCTGGTCTGGGGGACTGGTTGGATGACTCCTTTTTCTAGCAGCTGAGAAACCTCTGATGCTGCTTGATCCCTTTGACTGGGTGGAACGTCTGAGATCCGTTTAACGGGAGGGGGTGCGGAGTAGAATGGGATGGTGTAACCTCTGGCGATTATCCCTAATACCCATCGGTCCTGGGTGATGTTAACCCTGGCTTCCGGATACCGGGAAATTAGACCACCGACTGGCTCAAGAAGCACAGTCGGGCACACCCTCAGGAATGAGAGTATGGGGAACCACGAAAGGAATCGCGGTCCCCAGAATTGCGGGGGGCCCCTCTGCCTCTGGGGCGATGTCTCCCTGAATACGACCCCCCTCCTCTGCCTCGGGAGGTGGTCTCACTTTGTGCGGCAGGAAAAGGCCTTTGTGATTTCCTGAACCACATCTTTCCCCCTTGCTGAGCCTTGGGATAAGGTCTCGACAGGAGGGAAAAACGGACCCCTATGGCAGACCAGGTCTTTCCCTCTTGCTCGCACCTGTTGAGGGTGTCTTTCACTTTGGTCACGAACAAGGAGGAACCAAAGGGGGCATCAGTGAAGGAAGACTTAAAGGCCTCCGCAAAGTGACACAGGCATAGCCAGGCTTGCCTCCTGAGGGCCTCCCCTGAGCTAACCGCCCTACTCACTCCCTCGGCCGCGTATGAAATAAGTCACATGGACAAGTTAGCGATGGAGTTCAGGGTAGAGAGCTGAGCATTGACAGTCTGGGCCACCGCCTCAGGTACGTTACCTGCTAGAGTATCTCCTAACTCCTTAAGGAGATCTCTCTGGAGCCGCGTGAAATGAGACAAATAATTCAGCGACCACAAGGTAAAGGTAGCTGAAGACAGGGTACACTTCCCGTACCGGTCCATAGTCCTAGACTCCTTGTTAGGAGGAAGGATGAAGAGGAAGACTCAGCAACTTCCTTCTGGGTGGCTGCCGCCACCACCATAGCATCTACCAGGACTCCCTTTGTCAAAAATTCTTTCCCTTGGGGAGCTGACAAAAATTTGTTGGGGTGTCGAGGAACAGGCTCCACAGAGTCGGGACTCTCCCACACCCTTCAACAAATAAGGTCAAGGAGCTCGTCGAAAGGTGGAGACACCCAGGAGGCGGAGGGCTGAGCGCCAAAAGCCTTAAGGAATACTGACTCCTCCTCTGAGGGGGTTTTGGAGGGCCAGTCTCCTCTGTTTCAGGATCTTCAGGATATCGGAGAACGAAACGTCCTCAGAGGAAGACTTTGGGACCCCTCCGATTCCTCAAGGTCAGTTTCGGAAGTGAGTGACTCGTCCTGAGAGTCTATGTGCTTCCTCTTGCACAATTTCTTTCTGGGGGGTTCCTCAGGCACAGGCTCTGTGGGCCCCTCAGAAAGAAGGGGACTGCTCGTGGGGGTATCCTTAGGCCCTGGCACTCTGCTGACCAAGGATAGGTGGGCATCAGAAGCTCTCGCCGGTGTTGTGGGGGAAGGTAGAACCTATCAGAGAGAAGTAGCTGACCTAGCCAGCTCGCTCCGCATTAGCTTCGAAGGCGGGACCCCCCGAATCGGAGGACCGACCGCCCTCCAAGTCGGTGACTGGGGCTGGTGTCCCCGCAGCTGAGGCACCGAGAGGGTGGCTCGGAACCGAAGGGTGTTAGAGACATCCCCCTCGGGCCTGACCGAGGAGACCAGAGTCTCGAACCCTGTGAACGGAACAGACAAGGTCGGAGCCGATGCGGGCACCGATAAACCCCGATGGGGGATCGGAGCCGGCACAGGAACGTCCCTCGGAGCGGAGTTTACCAGCTCCGACGACAAGGATGCGCTCGGAAAAGGAATAGCAGAAAACCTTAGGAGCCGGCTCCAGAGCAGACTGGGTAGGAGCAGAGAAAAGTTTGGCCAACACCGGCGACTGTAGGAGCCTCTGCACCACCCTATCTACATCCAAATCAGAAAGCCTGGAGGACTTGGAGGAGCTGGATGGAGACCTAGACCTCCTACCTGGAGAACACTGCCTCAAACTTGGCGACCAGCTCCGAATTGGTTCCAGTACGATCGGAGGGGACGCAGACTCACTAGACACAGCTACCTCCTGCAGCCCCAATGACAGTGGAGCCGAGGAAGCAGACTCAACAATAGTGACTTTAGAAGGTGGCTCCGAAGCAATAGATGGAGCCGGAGACCTTTTCTTGGATTTTGAGGATTTAGACTTCAACTGGGAGCCGAACCTAAATCCTCCTCAAAGGACGGTTTTAGCAGTCCCTTTAGGATTAATTTGTTTTTCCTCTCTTGGAGCACCCGAGGACTAAAGGCGTGGCAAACTGCACGACTCCTGAAGGTGGATGGCTCCAAGACAGTAAACACAGAGTGTCCATCACATATCTTATAAGCACACCGTACACTTTTTAAAGACAGAGGGCTTATGCTCCTCCTGCTCCTTAGACATTCTAAGGCCAACAACCGTAGCAGCCGCTACTGACAAAAGGCGGGAAACCGCTAACACAGAGACCGAGAGTCAACACAAGTACAACAAACAACCAAGGCACAGGGGAGAACCTCTAACTAAAACGGTTCTCCACTTAAACTACAACGCACCAAAACGACAGCCAGACAAACACCACAATGGAGGACTAGGGCCTATAAATGAAACGGGCCTAGCCAGAGGGAAGTTAGGGATACCACAACACACAAACACTCAACTCACAAAACACTAACGCAGCAACAACAGCTATGAAAAAGCTCTATTTGGATAACCACAATCAGCAAAAGTTTAAGGAAAAAGGTTTTAGCAATACTTAGCCACAGCCAAGTCGAGACCACGTCCGAGCTCTACAAGCAGCAAATGAGATCTGGGGATGTGAAGCAGTGTATTGTGGGATACCATCTTAGCCAAAGACTTTCGAGCTAGTAAAGAAGCAGAGTCAGAGCCGATATTCAGCTCCGAACCCACAGGTGAAGAATGTAGACGAGATAGGACTACATAACATCATTTCTTTGGGAAGCCCTGTCGCCCTGATTTTGCGGACCTCCTCTGCTGCATGGGCGGCTTCTTCCATTATTTCCCCCTCCTCTGCCCTTGGAGGGGAGTTCTCCACGTGTGACCTGAAAGGCTCCTTGGGACTTTCGGAACCATATTTTTCCTCCCTTCTGCCCTTTGGGGTAAGGTCTGGCAGGGGTGGAAAAATGGACTCTGGCAGAGTCTTTCCTTCTTGTTCACACCTAGTAAACGTTTCCTTGACTTTAGGTCTGAAGAGGGTTGAACCATCAAAATGGGTGTTCACAAAGGATGACTTGAAAGGCTCCACAAAGGAACATAAGCGCATCCAGGATGGTGGTCTCAGAGCAATTCCTGTACCCAATGCCCTACTCGTTCCATCGGCTGCATATGAGACCAAACGCATGGAAAAGTTTACGAGGGAATTAAGAGTAGCAAGCTGTGAAGATGCCTGGTCTGACACTCCCGCAGCTACTGCACCCTGTAGAGCATCTCCCAGCTCCTTTAGAAGATCTCTCTGTAATCTAGTGAAGTGCATAAGGTAGATGAGTGGCCGAAGGACAATGAACTAAAGGTGTGCTTTCTGTAGGAGGATGGATAGATGTAGAAGTTTGATATTTCCTTCTTGGTGGCCGCCAGCACCACAGCATCAACGGGTACTCCTTTAGTCAAAAAGGATTCATCTTGGAGAGCAGTAATGTACTTATTAGGCGTCAGAGGGATTGGGTCCCTAGTGTCCAAGGACTCCTGTGCCTTTCAACATCATCAGTTCATCGAAAGGTGGAGTCACCCAAGAGGTGGAGGGCTGAGACCTAAAAGCCTTCAGGAATACTGATAAGTCATCAGTAAGGGTGGTGGGTTGCCAGCCACCCCTCTGCCTAAGTATTTCCAAGATATGCCCAAAAAGAGAACTTGAGGGGGGCCGTGGGGACCCTTCTGATTCATCCAAATCAGTATCAGAGGTGAGGGATTCCTGTGGGGAGTCCAGGTGCCCCCCTCTTGCACCTCTTCCCGGGAATCTCCTCAGTGGGAACTTCTGGGGAGGTCTTGGAAGAACAGGGCTCGCCCAATGGGGCCTCCTGAGGCAGGGGTTCTCAACACTTCTGTGGAACCTGTGTTTCAGTGGTACACACAGGTGCTTTAGGGGGGATGAGTGGTAGGTTGTGAAGGTGTGCTTGTCGGTGAGGACAATACCCTCCCTCATAGCATCAAAGGCACCCCGGCTGCAATGAGAAGGAATTCCCCAGATCTGAAGAAATGGGAGAGTCCCTCTGCACCAGAGCAGTGAGCCCCGAACCCAAGGTAGGAGCAAAGTTCCCCTAGCCAAGGCTCCGAGAGGCAAAGTCAGCACCAAAAAGTCAGTTCGACTTCTTCGGACCCAACAAGAGAGCGTTGGCTCCTAGACCTTTCGGTTGGCACAGAAGAAGTCTGGGTAGCCGAAACACTGTTGCGAAAACTGTCTCTGCTCCAACAGCTCCACAACCATCATCTCTACACACACTGGCTCCAAACGTACGGGTCAGAGGAGTAGAAGCAGGGGAGGTTTGCGTCTGTTCTGAAACGCTAGGAATCGAAGCAGACAGTAGTTTAGCCAACACCGGTGTCTGCAGAAGCCTCTGCACCACAGGGTCCACGTCCATATCCCATGATCTTGAGGACCAAAAAGAAGGGATTGAGGAAGCAGACTGGAGGATGGGAGATTTCAAAGTGGGAGAGATCGGTTCCAATACTGGGGACCAGCTCCTAAGTCAACTGTCGGCTCCGAAACTGGTGGAGCCAAAGTGGTTTGTATGTCTCAAGGATTTGCTGGTTGATGTCGCTTTGCTCGGTTCCGACAAACCAGACTTGGAGGACTGAGGATTCTGAAGATTATTTTTCACCTCTATTGCCTTTGTCCAATTCAGTCTGAAAGAGGTTTTTTTATTAACCCCCTGGCCAAAAGCTTACTGCTATGCTCATGTAAAACTGTAGAGCTAAAGGAGTGACAGATAGCAGTCCTCTTGGAGATTTAATTCTCTCAAAAACAGTCAACATGGCCATCTGTGACTGATTTTTAGCCACATTTAGGGCATTTTTTAAACCCAGATTTGGTCTTCTTTTTCTTGAGACATGCTATAATTACCGTATGCAAACAAGAACTTAGTATTGGTCCATACTGAATTGTAGCATAAACCTGCAGAAAATAGAAGTTATGTTCTTACCATAACGTTCCATGTTAGTTGTCTTCTTCTCGCCTTCTTTCTTGCTGGATGGGTTCGGAGCCGACCTCGGCTCCGACTCGGCCACTCTAAAAGCTCGAGAGTTGGTTCCACCGGCTCGAGGCTCCCCTTATATCCCACAATGCTAGGCGGTATTACCTCAGATCTCATTTGTAAGCTATGCCCAGCCAAAAATAACTCCAGAACCACTGGAAAAGGGAAAAAACCCACCTCTATAAAAGGAAGGGAAGGTGGTGACCTGAAAACCTGATGAAGGAATATATGCACAGAATAGCATATACCTATATACAATAGAGGTGGTAGAAAGAGAGGTCACAATCAAACTCCTCTAGGTCTGTCCAGGCTAGGGGGAAGGAGGGTGGGACGCAAGAAAGAAGGCAAGAAGACAACTAACATGGAACGTTATGGTAAGAACATAACTTATATATGTTAAGTTGTCCATCTCGCCTTCATTCTTGCTGGATGGGACCGCGTCCCTAGCACCTTGTCCCGGGTGGCCTATCGGAACAGACTCTTGAGAACAGTGGAACCAAAGTTAGCTCTATGTCTAGAAGCTAAATCCAACTTATGAGAAATGAAAGTGTGAGGAGTAGCCCAAGTAGCCGCTGCACAAATGGTGTCAATAGGCAGCCTGTCTTGGAAGGCTATAGAAGTAGCCAAGGCTCTGGTGGAGTGGGCCTTAGGTTTGTTAGGCAGCTTTTGGTGCCTAATTTCATAAGCAAAGGAAATCAGAGATGTTAGCCATCTGGAGAGTGATACCTTCGAAACTGAAAGTCCCTTTCTGCCTTCTGCATAAGAGACAAACAACTAGTCAGTTTTCCTGATCTGTTTGGTTCTATCCAAATAATACCTTAACTGACGATGAACATCTAAGCCAATGCAATTTTTGTTCAGACCGGTTAGAAAAGTTAGGAAAAAACACAGGGAGGTCAATGCTTTGATTTAGGTTAGACGCAGAGGCTACTTTAGGTAAAAAAGATGGATTGGTTCGTAAGGACACCCTGTCTTTATGAAACAATAGATACGGTGGTCGACTGCTGAGTGCATGAAGTTCTGAGACCCTTCTAGCTGAAGTAATGGCTACCAGAAAGAGAGTCTTCCAGGATAGCAATTTCAATGAACAGGAAGCTGCAGGTTCAAAAGGGGGAAGAATCAAGGATGTGAGAACTAAATTAAGGTCCCAAGAAGGAGGAGGATTTCTTATAGGAGGTTTGAGAAGAAAAACTCCCTTCAAAAAAGCTTTGCAAAGCTTGTGAGACATGGCAGAATCTGAAATGCCCACATGAAAGTTAGAAATAGCTGCCAATTGAACTTTAAGAGTAGAAGGAGATGAACCTGCATGGAAGAGTTCAGCTAGAAAATCAAGGACTATTTGGATGGAAGCAGTGAAAGGATCTATGTCCCTTCCTTGAGCCCAATAGGCAAAACGTTTCCACTTACTAAGATAAATCTTCCGAGTGGAAGATTTATGGGAAGCTATCAAAATATCTCGAACAGAGTGAGATATTTGAGGAAGCCTGGCTAAGGTTGGAATTGGAGGAACCAAGCAGTGAGGTTCAGAGAGGGAGGGCGATGTAACTGACCCGATTGATGGATCAAAAGATCTGGAACTAGGTCCAGATGCCAAGGTTGCTCCAACAGAAATTGATGTAGAAAGGGGAACCAAACCTGTCGAGGCCAGTAAGGAGCAATGAGGATCAATGAGGCCTTCTGAGCGATAGCTTTCTGTATCACTTGAGAGATTAGTGGGAAGGGAGGAAATGCATACAGAAGTCCCCGGGCCAAACTTGGACTAGAGCGTCTCTGCTGGGCTGGCCTGGTAACGGAATAGGGTGAAATAATCTCTGCACTTGCTGTTTTGGGGAGTAGCAAAAAGGTCGCAGCAAGGCTGACCCCACTTGAGAAAAATTTTCTCCAGAATAGAATCTTTCAGAGACCACTCGTGAGGCATGAGGATAGCTCTGCTCAACTTGTCCGATTAGATTGGACTTCCCGGGGATGTGCGTTGCTATCAGAAACCGCTGAGAAGAAATCGCCCATTGCCACAGTCTGAGTGCTTCTCGACATAAGGGATAGGACCTGGTTCCACCTTGTTTGTTGATATACCACACTACAGACATATTGTCCGTCTGGATTGCTATCGTTCCCAAGGGAAGAGAGTCTTGAAGGGCTTGCAACGCTAAAAGCACTGCTCTCATCTCTAGAACATTTATATGCAAGTGGCATTCGTCTGGTTGCCATATGCCCTGGACTGTTCTGCCCTGATAATGCCCCCCCCACCCGATCAGGGAGGCGTCCGTTGTCAGAGTAGCAACCGGAGGGGAAGGAACAAAGGGTCTTCCCAGGAAGAGCTGAGGGGAAGAAATCCACCAAAGAAGATGATTCTTGCATGCTTGCGTAATCATAATGGTGTGGGACATCGGAAGTTGCTGGTACGACCACTGTGTGAAGAGCATCCATTGAAGGATTCTCATGTGGAATCTGGCTAATAGAAGTAGAGGGATAGCAGCCGCCATAATCCCCAGTACTTTCAGAACTAATCTGGCTTTGACTCTGTTGCTGTGGAAGAGAAGGGAGACCAGTTTGCGTATGTCTGCTATTCTTTGGTCTGTTAGTCTCGCAGACATGTTGACTGTCTAGATTTGCGCCTATGAAGGTAATAGCACGACAAGGCGACAAAACAGACTTTTCGCAATTTACTGAGATGCCTAACTTTTGACAAATGCGAAAGGTGTAGTCTCTGGCCATTAGAAGATAATGCTTCGTGGGAGCTGTGAGGAGCCAGTCGTCCAAATATGGAAACACCTGGAATCCTTGACGTCTCAGGTGGGAAGCTACCACTGCCATGCATTTGGTAAACACCCGGGGGGGCAGTGGTGAGTCCAAAGGGCAGGGCTCTGAATTGAAAATGACTGGTTCCCAGCCTGAAGCGGAGGAATCTTCTGGAACGTCTGTTCATTTTTATATGATAGTACGCGTCCCGAAGATCTATAGAGCACATCCAGTTTTTCTTTCCCAATAGGGGAAGGATGGACTGTAGCGTGACCATCCGAAATCTTGTTTTCTTGACTGACTTGTTCAAGATACTGAGATCCAAAATTGGTCTCCAGTCCCCTGTTTTCTTTGGAACTAAAAAGAACCTGGAGTAGATTCCGGATCCTTGCTGGTCTGCTGGAACTGGCTGAATTGCTCTTTTTGCAAGCAGCTTTGAAATTTCCAAAGCTGCAAGATCCCTTTGAGCGGGTGGCACATCTGGCAGGGATTTTTTTTGATTGGTTTGGAATGCGAACGAAGGGAATGGAATAGCCTTCGGAAATGATGGACTGTACCCACTTGTCTTGAGTTAGGGATAGCCAGGCTTCTGGGTACAGTGACAATCTTCCCCCGACTGCCTCCGAAGGTGGACAGTCGGGCAACACCTCAGGGATGCTGAAAGGGCTTATCGGAAAAGGTTTCTCGATCGCCCTGGTTCTGCGGACCCCCTCTGCCTCTGGGGCGACGTCTACCATTATTGTTCCCTCCTCTGCCTCTGGAGGGGAACAGACTCTGTGCGTCAGGCAAATTCCCTTGAGATTGTTTACGGAACCACATTTTCCCACTTTTCTGGCCTTTGGGGTAAGGTCTAGAAGGAGTAGAAAAACGGACTCAGATGGCAGACAAAGTTTTGCCATCCGTCTCGCACCTAGTCAAGGTTTCTTTCACTTGAGGACCAAAGAGAGATGATCCATCAAACGGGGAATTAGTGAAAGACGTTTTAAAGGGGTCCGCGAAATTGCATAGTCGCATCCAGGCATGCCGGCGTAAGGCTACACCTGTCCCTGCGGCTCTACTCGCTCCATCAGCCGCATATGAAAGGAGGCGCATGGAGGAGTTAGTTGTAGAATTCAGGGTCGTCAGCTGGGCGTTCATCTTGTCCTGAAAACCTGCAGCTGTAGGATCCTTCAACATCTCACTCGCTTCCTTGATCAAGTCTCTCTGGAGACGAGTGAAATGGCATAAGTAGTTCAGCGAACGCATTGCAAAGGTCGCTGACGAAAACATCCGCTTCCCGTACCTGTCCATAGACCTAGATTCCTTGTTAGGGGGATGGACAGGCACTGAAGGATCAGCTAGTTCCTTCTTGGTGGCAGCAGCTACCACCATAGCATCCACAGTAACTCCTTTGGTCAGAAATTGTTTATCAGTGGGTGCTGTTATAAATTTAGAAGGTCTCCTGGGGGTAGGGTCCACTGAGTCAGGAGCCGTCCAGGCTTTCTTTGCTACCACCTGCATGAGGGGGTCAAAGGGGGGGGGGGACACCCAGGAGGTGGAAGGGCGAGAGCCAAACGCCTCAAGATACACAGATTCATCCTCCGAAGGGTTAAGGGCTGGCCAATTTCCCCTCTGCTTGAGGATCTCTAGAATGTCTGCAAAGGAGACATCTTCAGAAGGGGAACAGGGAGAACCCTCAGAATCCTCTAAATCTGTGTCAGAGGTGACAGACTCAGGTGAGTCTGTGCGTTTCCTCTTGCACTTTCTCTTCCTAGGGGGCTCCCCTGCCAAATCAGGAGAGGCCTCGGAAGAGGATGAAATCCCCACAGGGGATTCTTGAAGAGTTGGCTCTCTGCGGTCAGGGATGAGGGAGAGAGTAGACATCACCTGAGGCACCGAAGAGGGAGGGGCAGACGGAGCCGACTGTGGAGTTGAACCAGGTTCCAACACACTCCGCATGACCTCGAATGCACCCCTGTCAGGCAGAGCCAGAGGTCCCCGCTCCGAGAAGCTGAGAACCTCCCTCGGCGCCAACAGAGATGGCTCCGAGGCCGATGTCGGAGCCGAACTCACCAGCGCCGAAGCACCGAGAGGGAGAGCGGGGTCAGACAAGGGTCCAATGCCACTCACCCCCTCGGAGCCGACGAGGGAAGTCTGGCGCCGAGATTCTTCAAAGGAAGAAATCGGAGCCGACGACGGAACCGAAGACAAGTGTATCGGTTCCGACGCTCTCACAGTCTCGGTTCCGAGACGCCCCGGCTCCGAGCTCAAAGGAGTCGGAGGAGGAATATTTAGAGGGAAAGGTTGAAGCATCGACTGATGAGTCGGGCTCTGAAGCATTTGGGCCAGTGCCTCGGACTTTAGAAGTCGACTCACTACCCTCTGAAGGTCATGATCTGAAAGCCTCGATGACCTAGAGGAGTGAGACCTATGGCTCCGTTCAGACAGCAAGGGAGACGCTGGAGCCAAATGAACAGAGCCAAGGGAGGGTGACCTAGACCTCTTTCTAGAGGTCTGCTCCGACGGTCTGATCGGAGCCGACCCAGGAATTTCCAATACCTCGGCTCCAGCCGGAGCCGAGGGAACCACAGAAGCTGTAGTCAAAGACTCATCGGCTCCAGTCGGAGCCGATGTAGCAGTAGGCTTCGAAGCCTTAGGCCTCGACTCAGAAACTGGAGTCGAGGTCTTAGAAGCCTTGGAAGGTTTTCCTGAGGAAGCAGTTAGGGAACCTTCAGGCTTGAGCAAACCCCTTAGGATGAGTTTGTTCTTTCTTTCCTGCAGGACTCTAGGGCTGAAGCCATGGCATACAGCACAAGAGTCCTGCAGGTGTAAAGGTCCCAGGCAGTACACACAAGAAGTGTGACCGTCTGTCAGAGACATTTTCTGACAGCACGAGTCACACTTCTTGAAGCCTGAGACCTTTGAATCCTTGGACATTTTCAAGGAACCGAAGTGTAAGCACCACACAAAACACACACACACCGATTACACTATCAGAAAAAGTTAAATTAAACTAAAAGCTAAAGAAATTAGTTTATATATAAAATAAATCCCTACAAAAAAACACATACACACCACTATTAGGGATGGAAGGGCCCGAAGGCCTAAGGAAAGAACTTATCAGTTCTTGTGGGAAAGGGGCTGGATAAGGGTAGAAAGGATAAAGATCCACTACACTATAGTTAAAGAAGAAAAGCTAAGCTAAAAGGGGTTTAAACAGTTATTAAACTGATCTAATACAACTGACCTGAAGCCGGTAGAAAAAACAACACCTCGATCGCTGTAAGCGGCAAACGAGATCTGAGGTATTTCACGCCTAGCATTGTGGGATATAAGGGGGGCCTCGAGCCGGTAGAACCAACTCTCGAGCTTTTAGAGTGGCCAAGTCGGAGCCGAGGTCGGCTCCGAACCCATCCAGCAAGAATGAAGGCGAGATAGACAACTTAACATCTGGTGTTAATCAAATCAAAAGTAATATGTTCATATTTTTTCAATTCAAAATTACTATTAAAAGTAGGGTAATTTTTTGTGCACTATTTTAAGCCCAACTATCAGGGAGCATATAGTTTTCTCTATTACAAGTCACTGATTTTTCTTTTACCTTTATAACACATGGCAGTACACGACTGGATTTTTTTTTTTAAATAAATGAATATGTAAAGTAAAGAGTTGTTTCTCTTGTTTGCCGGGGGGGCAATGCTAGCAGAGTCAAGATAGGCATTTTCCAAATTTTTTGACATGCTGAGCCCAAAAGGTTCACCATCACTGTTCTAAACAAACCAGAACTGTTCCTAATTTTGAACCTTTGTCTCCAAGTTTTTAGCCTTCTCCCAGACTTGAACTTAACAGGTTAAGATGCACACTATGCTGACAGCAGTTAGCTGAAGCTTAACGGTAGAGAAACTGGTTCCTTCTTTAAAAAGATTACCAAGAAAAAGGAGAATAGCTGATGGGGAAACTGAGAAAAGGTTGATATTGTCTTTAGAGACCCAACCCCAAATAGAAAATCTCTTACGCTTACTGTTGTAGACCTTTTTAGTGGAAGCCCTCTGAGGGGCCAGGATTAAATTATGGACAGAAGGGGCAAGCTTGGGCATTCTTATAATTACTGTAAGTGCAGAAACCATGCGGTCAACCTTAGGGTGTTGAGATTGGGGGATGTATGTCTGATGGATGGGGATACGAGATCCTGTATGAGATCCAATATCCAAGGCAGATACTTCAGATGAGACCAAAGAAAGGGGAACCATAGCTGACGAGGCCAGAAAGTTGCAATGACAATTACTGAGCTCTTCAACCTGCTGACTTTCTGGAGAAATTTGGGCAACAGAAGAGAAGAGTAAGCATGAAGGAGACCTGCGGGCCAATCATGGACTACAGCATCCCTCAGCGACTCCCCCTTAGGGGGATCACAGCAAAATGCTTGCTGCACTTGAAGTTCTGGGGAGAGTCAAAGAGGTTGCAACAAGGTTGGCCCCAACAACCGAAAATCTTGTTTCCTACTGACTGAAGGACCACTCATGAGGAGTCGTAATAGATCTGCACAGTCCGTCTGCTATGACGTTGGTTTCCCCAGAAAGTGTTGAAACTCCAAAGTAGTCTTAAGATACTGCCCAAACCCTCACTCCCTCCCTGCACGGGTTCCTTGTTTGTTGAGGTGCCAGACTACTGACATGTCTGTATGAACTGCAACTGTCCCGAGAAGATTGTCCTGAAATGCTTGCAATGTTAGGATTGCTCTCATCTCTAGGACACTGATAGGCAGATTGGTATGGATTGCTGACCACATAACTTGGGCCATCTTTCATTGGTAATGCTCCCCACCCCCCACATTGGGAAGGGTTCATGGTAACTGCGGCTATAGGAGTGGGAGAGAGAAACAGGTCTGCCTAGAAACAGGTTGTCAGACTGCATGAAGGCAGTTTCATGGGAACTGAAAGTGTCGGGCAGAGGATGGACCACTGACCTGCTGTTGCCCATTGAAGTACTCTCATGAAGAACCTTGCTAATGGAAGTAGAACGATTGCAGCTACCACTGAACCCAGTGCCCTAAGTATTACTTTTGCTGGTAGAGAAGGCACATCTAACAAGTCCTGGACCTGCTGTCTTAAAGACATAAGATGCCACAAGGAAGCCACTTGTGAAAATATCAAAACAGCCAAGCAGTGCTAAAAAAAACCCAGTTCTTTATTGCAAGCGCTTTCGTTCATCCACACTATACAATGAACTTCTTTAGACAAGAACCTACCCAACATTCAATCCCTTAATGACACTTGATTAATAAATCAAACAAAAGAATTTAGTTCAATTAAATAGATTCTAAAGTTAAAATCACTGGATAGGTAATATGTAGTATGGAACGTGTATTTGTATATCTACTCATTTATGTTATGCTACACCACCACCATTTAATCCAACTAATAGTATTCTTTATATATGCCATTTAAAAAAGGGGGCAAAGTTTTTCACCTTTTTTTTTAGCTTAATATTTAGAGGAAGGGGAAGCTATTTACAATTCCATTGTCTACGTATACAATGAGAAAATACATTAATATTATTTATATTTGTTTTATTTTGATTGCGCTTTATAAGAATTCGTAATGCTAAATTTCTTTGTGCTTGTTAGCATTTTTAAATTTCATTTTGTAATTTTAGTTCTTAAAACACAACAGTTAGATTAACCTAAGAAAGTTTGATTTATTAACTAAGTGTCTTATATAAGGCATTGAATGCTGGATAAGTTTTTGTCTCAAGTTCATTGTATAGTGTGGATGAACAAAAGCGCTTACAATAAAGAACTTTTTTTTTTTTTTTAGCACTCCTCAGCTGTTTTTATTTTTAGTAGTTTTTCTGCAAGTGTTCCTTGGTTTAAGGAAGCTACTTGTGTAACTGTATCCCCTATGAATTCTAGGTTCTGCACAGGAATCAAGTTTGATTTTGCCAGATTTACTGTGATGTCCACAAGTTTGAAGATCTTTACTAGGTAGTTTCTGCACTGAAGCAGTCGATGCCTTGCTGGTGCACTAAGAAACCAATCAAACAGAGGGAAACACATGGAATCCTTTTAGGCTCAGGTGAGCCACTACTACTGCCCAGCATTTGGTAAACACCCAGGGGGGTATGTGGCGAGTCCAAAGGACAGTGCTCTGAACTGGTAGCGACTGGCTACCAGCTGAAATCCCAAGTGCCTTCTGGAGCATCTATTTTGATAAGACAGTACGCATCCTAAAGATTCACTGAGCACATCCAATCGTTCTTGCACAAAAATGACAGAATAGACTGAACCGTAACCAATCGGAACTCTGATTTTTGACAAGCTGATTCAGGATTGCTGAGGTCTAATATAGGTCTCAGGTCCTCTGTTCTTGGACAGTAAAAAGCAGCAAGAATAAATTCTGAATTCTTTGTTCTGTAGGTACCACTTGGATAACTTTTTTGTACCAATTTATGGATGTCTTGAATAGCGTACTCCCTCTGACTGGCAGGTACACATTAGGGAGTTTCCTCCTGGAACCTGGAAGACGAAGGGAAAAGGGAATTTAATAGCCTCTGGACATAATGTTTAGCACCCAGGTGTTTGTGTGTCCAGGCATCTAGGTGCAAGGATATACAACCCTAGACTGACCTTAGAGTAGCAGTCGAGCAGCGCTTCAGGAGCACTGATGGGGTCTATTAGGAAAGAGCTCCCTGAAGCCTTAATTTTGCGAACTTCCTCTGCCTCTAGGTTGGTGTCTGCTGTAAAAACCTCCTACTCTGCCTCTGGAGTGGACGTCCCCAAGTGGGTCCTGGAAAGATCCTTGAGACTCTCAACCAAGTTTTCTTCCCTCCTCGCTGATTCTTTGAGAAGGTCCTCTGAGAAGTAGAAAACTTTATCCCCATGGCACAGATCTTCCCTTCTTGCTCAATGCAGGTTAGGTACATCTTTCACAGACCATCCAAACAAGAAAGCATCAAAGGGGGCATTTATGAACAATGCCTTGAAGGGCTGGACAAATTCACAAAGCCACATCCAGGCCTGTCGCCCAACAGCTATGCCTGCATCAGCTGCTCGTGAGGTGCCTTCCACAGTGTGCAAAATCAACCTCAAGGAATTTGCAAGGGAGGAAATAGTAGCTAGTTGGGGATAAACTTTGAAGTCCACCTCCAACATTGTCTCTGCAATAGTCTGTTAGCTCCTTGACCAGATCTTTCTACAACAGCTAAAGTGCGCCAAATAGTTTAACGACCTCAGTACGAAGGTAGTTGAGGCATAAATGCGCTTTTCATGTCTGTCCATCACCCAAGACTCTGTTGGATGGGCAGTGGAGCTTTGTTCGGCCAGCCCCTTCTTTGCGGCTGCCGCAACAATAACATCAGAAAACCTTTGCTCTAATGTGGAAGATCAGAAAGTGGGCTGAGAATCTTAGGCACATGGGGAAAGGCTCGACTGTCTCGGTCCTTCCAGGCCCAACGGGAGACTATCAGGGCATCCACCAGGGGAACACCCAGGACAGATGGGCTCACCCCGAAAGCCCTCTGGAACACTGATTACTCAGGAGGAGGTGGGGAGAACCAGTCACCTTTTTGCATAAGGAGTTCCAAAATGTCTCCAAAAGAGATGTCATCTCGTGGTGATCTGGGGAGTCCTATCAAAGTCTGTGTCCTCAGATTCCACAGGGGAGTGTATGTGCCTCTTTTTACACTTCTAAGGGACTCCTCTATGGTGTGTTCCATTGAGGTATTGGAAGAATAGGGGACCCCCTAGGGGAAGTGGTCTGGAGGCTCCTCGGGGCAGGCTAACCTATGGCAGGCATGATGGGCTCAGAACCGATGAAGGCAGGGTGACCCTCACAGTGAGGGGACATTTCTCTAATCCTGGAGAAAGCCCTGGACTGAGGAAACCCTCTCCGTAGTAACCAAAATTATCTGAGCGCATAGCCAGCAACAGATCAGAAGCCTAGACAGAAATGGACCCAAGTTGAGGGCCGAAGATCCAAGGGGAAGTGAGGGATCCAACAAAGTTGGTGCCGAAAGCAACCCTCCCAGAGTCAGCACCAACATCTTGGCTCAGGGACCCACTCTAACCTGACAAGGGAGCAGGGCTGGTCAGGGAAGCAGTCAGACAAGGAAAGGAGCTTCCTCTGATTTGACATGGACTCTCTCGGGAAACCAGGGTCTTGGGTTTCTGAAACCCAAGGACTGAGCGAAAAAGGACTCTGCAAAGTAGGAGATGGAGCACTCTCAGATCCTAGATGGGACGAAGAAGGCAGGATCCCATCTGGATCTACAACCTGAGAAACTTCTGCATCATCCTGTCCATATCCTTCCTCAGCGAGATTTCGAGAAGACCTGGAGAGGACACAGAGGAAGCATGCCTGGATTTAGTTGGCTTCTGAAACACCTTGGCTGGAAGGGCTGGAGAGACTGGTTTTATTTGGAAAGTTGGTAGACTAGTCGTCCTATTAGCAGGATATGAGGGTTTTGGATCAGAATAAGCAGTCTCTGGAGTAGGAGAACCAAAAACAAGGATCTGTTCCTGATCCGAGGCCCTAGGATCAGAGATGGGCTTTGATCCACTTGGGGCCGAAGCAATAGGATCCAAGGAAGAAGTTTTGACACTAGGATCCACAGCTGATTAATCCAAAGATTCTTCGGCATCTGACACTCTTCTGGTCTTACTCAGATCTGGGGTAGTCAAATTAGAGGGCCTGGATCTTTTCTGGCTAGTCTCAAAAGATTCTCGAAGAAGCAGAGAGATATCCTTCCGAGCCAGCATGCTTAGATTGGGTTTGCGCCAGTGAGGAAGAGGACACAGGTAAAAAGCCTTTCAATATTAATTTCAGTGGTCAGCCAAGGCCTGACAGTTAAACATCGCACACACCAGGCAGTTCAGTGTCCAAATGTCCTGGTCATAAGCAACAGATGCACTTCTTGTGGGCATCTGTATTTGGGATCTTATGCCCACAAGATAGGCATTGTTTGAATCCTATAGGTTTGTTGGCCATTGAGCAGAACCTAATAGAAGAAATCACAAAAAACACTACAATATATGTAGAAAAAGAAAATAGTTGTGTACAATCTTACCATAACCATACAAATCCTTTCCCAAGTTGCAGTATTCATACTGTGGGATTTCCACACTCAGGCGATCTGACGTCGGCTCCTATACAAAAACTTAAGCCTGGCTGCTGTAGGTGTGTGATACGTCAAACGTAGGGCCATAACCCAGGGACTATAAATGAGATGTCTGCACGCACAGACCTCAGAACTTGAAGCCCAGATAAGTGTGTTTAAGCACAAGAAGCAAAAGAGCAAATGTCCCTGCAGGGCTAAACAGAATAGCCTGTAGGGAGAAGATACATAGGTGTAGACCAAGCATCCATAAAAGGGAGAAGGGGGTAGGGAGGGAGGGAAGGAATACTGCAACATGGAAGAGGAGGACACGTATGGTTATGGTAAGATTTTACACAACTATTTCATGCCCTATTCCTATGTTGTAGTATTCATACAGTGGGAGAGTACCACAGCTTAGGAAGAGTGATGGGCGGGGGGCAGAGGTAGAGGATTTTAAGAATCTCTGTAGGATTGCTTTGGCAAATCCTGCTCTGGCCCTGGAGACGTGGTCTAGCTTGTAGTGCTTAGTGAAAGTGTGAACTGTGGACCAGGTAAGCAGCTTCCATGATGGAGGTAGTGTCCAGGCTTTTGAGAAAGGCTTTAGAGGTAGCCATTCCTCTAGTGGAATGAGCTCTAACCCCTAGGGGCAATGGCTTGCAATGGTGAGTAGCAGAAGAGAATGGATTTCCTAATCCAAGAGGAAATGGTTTGTTTGGAGACGGACTTACCCAGAGCCCTGGAGTGAAGGAGATAAGTTGATCACACTTTCTGAAAAGATTTTGTTTTGTCAGAGTAGAATCATAGTTGTCTGTGCATATCCAAAGAATGAAGGATCCTCTGTGTTAGATGGAGAGGGAAAGAATGTTGGTAGATGGATAAGCTGGTTAAGAGAGAGCTCTTTCACCACTTTGGGCATGAAGGATGTGTTAGTGCATAACATCACCCTGTCCTTGTGGAAAGTGGTGTACGTGAAGACAGGCCATAAGGGCCTGTAGTTCGGACACACTTCTTGAGGAGGCGATAGCCACCAAGAATGGTTTTTCCATGTGAACATTTGCAGCAAAGCAGAGTTTGCTGGCTCAAAGGGAGGTAGCGTTAGTTTTTCCAGTACAACGTTGAGGTCCCAGGGAGGAAGAATGTGTTTTCTTGGTGGTCTGATATGCAAGACCCCACTCAGGAAAAGTTTTACATCTAATCTGGAAATCAGAGGTGGCTGTAAAGGCAAGCAGGCTGAAATGGCAGAGAGGTGGACTTTCACAGATGAATACGCTAGTCCCTCCTTAATGAGCTCACATCCATAACTAAAGACAAAAGAGGGATCTGCCTGAAAGGGTACCAATCCTTAAGCGCACACCAATTTGAGAACCTATGCAATTTGGACAACATTTTTTTCTGGTAGATGGTTTCCTGGCCTCCCTCAGAACATGTCTTCAGAGTACAGTTGGTCTGAAAGGTATCAGAAGTTGATCTCCCAAAGGGTCAGATGCAGTAAAGGCAGCTGAGGGTGAATGAGAGATCCCTTTTGTTGGGTGAGTAGGTCCACCTTGAGGGGTAACTTGTGGTGACTGCCCTTGGCTAGGGAGTGTAGGGGGAAAGTACAGTTGTGTACAATTACCATAAATGTAGATGTTAGAGTGTATTCACTGTTGCAGTCATTACATTTGGGGTTATCTGCTTGCAGGTAGCCCTCAGTCAGCCTGATTAATAAAGTCTTGGGTCCTACGTCGGTTGCTGTCCCTTCTTCCATGACGTCAGGTCGTCAGGGGTATAAAACATGCAGCCAATGCCATTACATCAGTTTTTCTTGCCCCATATGTCAGGTGCCCCCCTAATGGGAAGAAATTAAATATAGAAGTGCAAAGATATACCTCCAACTAAAAAAGCAAATACACCAAAAAGGCTTTTAAGCATAGTAAAGGAAAGTAGAGGTATAGCCAAAAGACGTTAGGGGGCTGGAGGGAAGGTAAAGTACAGCTTTGTACCTACCATAAATGTAGATGGTCGAGTGTATACACTGCTGCAGTCATTACACTTGGGTTATCCTGCCGTCAGGCGGTTCCCCAGTCGGCCTGAGTTCCAAAGTCTTGGTCCGGCGTCAGTTGCTATCGCCTCCTCCCTGACATCAGTGCGACAGGGGTATACAAGATGCAGCAGACGCCATTTTCTTCAGTTTTTCTAGCCCCAGATGTCAGGTGCCCCCAAAAAGGTAGGCAATTCAAATTGCTAATAAAACATACATAAGAAAAGCAATCGACAACTTTCAGTTACCAGCAAATATTCCCCATAGGTAGTAAAGGGTAGAAGACATAGGTATGTACCAGCCAGTAAGAGGGGAAGGAGGGAGGGTAACCTGGACTGCAGCAGTGTATACACTTGAACATATACATTTATGGTAGGTACAAAACTGTACTATGTTCATCATGTTACACTACTGCAGTCATTACACTTGGGTAGAATCCCAAAGCTGAGGTAGAGTGGCTGGTTCTATAAGGCACTAGGGGTGGCTATAAGGCCCTGCAGCACTGCAGTGGCAAAGCCAGCTCTGGATTTAGGGTATAAAGGCAGATGGTAATGCCTGGTGAATACAGAACTCCAAGTTGCTGCTTCCAAAATGTCCTTGGTAGGTACTCCTCTGAGGTAGGCAGTTGAAGTGGCTGTTACCCTGGTGGAATGAGACCTACTGCTGTTAGGTACAGGTTTCCCATGGTGTATATAGCAGAAACGTATACAGTGTCCTATCCATTTTGAAATAGTCTATTTTGAAATGGCTTTTCCCTGTGCTCCTGCAGCATATGCTACCAATAATTGCTCAGTTTTTCTGAAAGCTTTGGTTTTGTCCAAGTAGAAGCGCAACTGCCTTGTGTATGTCCAAAGAATGCAGAAGTCTCTCCCCTTTATTCTGTGGATTTGGATAAAAAGTTGGCAAGTGAATAGTTTGGTTTAGAGCCACACTTGATACCACCCCTTTGGCATAAAAGTAGTTTTTGTTCTTAAAGACACCCTGTCTTGGTGGAAAATGATGAAAGGTTCCACTGCCATTAGTGCCTGCAATTCTGAAACTCTTCTTGCTGATGTTAGACAGGAGCAGAGCAGTTTTCCAAGAGACATATTTTAAATCTGCTGTGTTAGCTGGCTCAAAGGGAGGTAAAGATAACATTTCCAACACTAAGCTGAGGTCCCAAGTTGGAGTAGGTGCTGTACGGGGCTATCTTATGTTTTTAGCCCCTCTGAGGTACTGTTTTAGCAAGGGATTAGAGAAAATTGGTGGATCCGTGTTGTAATTAGCAGAGATGGCAGAGGTGTGGATCTTGAAGGAAAAGGAGAGGCCTTTGTCCAGCATCTCAGTTAAATATTGTAGTATCTGAGGAATATTTGGGACAAGAGGGACAAGGCTGTGAGCCTGGTTCCAGGCACAGAATCTCTTCCATTTATCCGAATAGGCTTTTCTGGTGCTAGGCCTTCTGGCCTCCGGAATGACACCCATAACAGCTTTGGAGAGAGGCACTGCTTGCTTGACTAAGGAATTTTCCATGTAGGCAGGTTTAAAGTCCTTAGCTGGCTGTGAAGTATCCGATTGTTGTGCTGAGTCAGATGATGTGGTATTTGAGGCAAAATCCAGGGTGATCCTTGTGCTAAGTTCTTTAAGATTGGGTACCAGTGCGGGCATGGCCAGTCTGGGGCAATCAGGATCATCTTTGGCTCTTCTTGCCTGGCTTTTGCGAGTACCTTTGGAAGGAGAGGTAGTGGTTGGAAAGAATATACTTGGAGGTTTTTCCAGCTGAATGAGACTGCATCCACTTTCGATGCTTGTGGGTGGCAAGTCCTTGTGCAGAATTTCTGTACTGGCAGTTCATTGGGGATGCAAACAGATCTATGTCTGGGCTCCACCATTTTTGTGTTATTCTGAATATTTGTGGATTCAATTCCCATTCGTGGGGATCCATGATGTTTCTGCTTAAGTAGTCTGCCAGTGTGTTTTTCTCTCCTGGCAGGAATTGTGCTTGCAGATGAACTTGATAGGTTAGAGCAGTGTTCCACAAGGTCATAGCTCGTCTGCAGAGGGGATAAGAGTGAGTGCCCCCTTGCTTATGTACCACATAACTGTGGTGTTGTCTGTCTTTAGTATTTATTTTACATTTTAATTTATTTTTTATTTTATTTTACATTTGTTGACCGGGCTAGTCTAGCTGGATACATATCCCTTTTCAGTAGAGGCCCGAGGAGAAAAGCTCCAACAAGAGTGATTTAATACATTCAAAATATTCTAAGAATGACTAGTTTCACATTACATAAGACATAAGAAAAAAAAATTAATAAATTGTGAACAATGTAAGGTTTCATTAGAGTAAAAGTAAGAAATAAACAAGTCTTAATGCTTTAGTAGGGTTCATGTGAAGTCCATCAAAATCTAAAGCATTAGAACATTAGCAAAACTATTTAGTAGTGTTGTTCATAAGATATGGGGAGTAATTGTTAAGGAAGCAGGAGAAAAAGAAATAGGGGAGGGGAGAGAAGAAAAGTAGATTCAATCGGGCTTTGAGCAGGGGCAAAGCCAATGTATTTTAAGGTGGTCTCTAAGGTGTTTAAATATTAGAGAGGATGAGAGTGAGGTGAGTGTATTAGGAAGTTTGTTCCAGATTCTACCCACAACACTGGAGAAGAGGGAATCGCCTGCTTTGTTATTAGAAGGGTTGCTGGCAATAAGTAGCTTATTAGCTGAGCGTAGTGTTGAAAGATTTTTATAAGGGGAGATCAGATTAGTGAGGATGGGAGTATTAGTAGGGTGGTGCAGGATTTTTTGTGCAATCACAAGTTGATTGTATTGTAGTTGATTTTGTAGTTCTAACCATTTGAGTTGTTTAAGGTTGAGGCAGTGATGGGTTCTGTCACGGAGAGCCAGTGGCAAATCTGGTTATGTTATTGTAGCTAGTTTCAAGTTTGGTGAGATTATGCTTTGATAGATTGGTGTAAATGGCAGATGCATAGAATAGGGTGGAAGTAAGATTAGTCTGGGCAATGGATTTCTTAGCTAGTGGTGTAAGGAAGGGTTTTATTCTATACAGGAGCCTAATTTTTATTAACAGTTTTATAATATTATTAACATGGGCATCAAAGCTGAGGTTATGGTCAATAGTTATACCAAGTAGTTGAGCAGTAGAATCAGGGGAAATGCAGGCTCCATTGTCAGAGGTAATAGTGAAGTGGAACTGAGGAGATTTTATGGTGGGAGTAAAGAGTAGTAGCTTAGTTTTCTTGGGGTTAAAAAGAAGGCAGCGTAGGGTGAACCATTTTTCAACTGTGTTAAATACATTTTGTGTAAGGGTGTGGAGAGAGGAAGAAGACTTGCCAGTGCAGGTAAGAGTAGTCATCAGCATATTGTATACAGGTGGATTATGGAAAAACAGTATGGAGATCATTAATAAAGATGGAGAAAAGAAGAGGGCCTAGGATAGAACCTTGAGGAACTCCAGTGCTCACTGGGAGGTGTGTTGATAGATTATTGTCCCAGACTACTGCTTGTTGTCTATTTTCCAGATAAGATTTGAACCAAAGGATTGCTTGTGGGTCAAGAGATTGGGCTTTTAGTGGTAGTTGTCCTGGATGCAGAAGGTCCTTGAAAGCTATAAGGGCATTTTGTACAGCTAGCATCTCTTTTTGATTGATGTGAAGATGCCTTTGTTCTGCGGGCCACTTGCCCTGGATACATTTTCCTGCCATGTGTGCTCCCCAGGTGTAATCCGATGCATCTGTTGTCAGTGTTTGCCTGGCTGTGGGTTGAGTGAAAGGCTGTCCCTTATTGACATGACAAGCTTGAGCCCATCGAAACTCCTGTTGAAGGCAAGGAATTAGTGGTATTACTGTTTCCAAACTTTGACAGTGTTCAGACCAGACACTCTTTAGGTACCATTGTAGTTTCCTCATATGCAGTCTGGCATATGGAATTAGTAGTATGCAAGATGCCATGTAGCCCAAGGCTTGCAGAATTTTTCTTGCAGGGAGTTGGGTCCTTGTTGCCATCAATTGAAAATATTGAGTCAGATGTCCTTGCTTGTCTGGGTGAGATAAGCCATCTGGGCTATTGTATTCAAGCTGTCACCCAGGAATAGTATCTCTTGTGAGGGCACTAGTTTTGATTTCTTTTTGTTTACTGTGTACACTAGGCAGCTTAACTTTTTTACAAACGCCAGATGCTTTAGAAGAATGTCCTTGCTTTCTGCTTGAATCAGGCAGTCGTCCAGGTACGGATAAATTTGAATTCCTTTTTGTCTACAAAATGCAATTACTGGTGCCAGGCACTTTGTGAAGACCCTGGGCACAGTAAATAAGCCAAAGGGCAGTGCAGAGAATTGGTAGTGCATTGAACCAGCTATGAATCTGATGCATCTTCTGCAATTTTGCCTGATAGGGACATGCAGGTATGCCTCCTTGAGGTCCAAAGTTACGAGCCAAGCTTTCTTGCCCAGCATGGGAAGAAGCTGCTGTAGTGTCAACATTTTGAATTTTGGAACATCCAGGTAAGTGTTTAGAGAAGAAAGATCCAGAATGGGTCTCCAGGCTTTGTCCTTTCTGGGAACCAGAAAGAGTCTTGAGTAAAATCCTTGTCCTTGCTCTTGTGGTGGTACATTTTGAACAGCTCTCATGTCCATGAGTGCTGTAATTTGTTTTTGAGCCTCTGCCCATTGATTTGGTGGCAGATTTGGCATTCCTTTTAGCCTTGGCAGAGTGTGAAAGTGGAACCTGTAACCTTGAGATACAATGTTGAGAACCCATTTGTCTTTGGTGATCATATGCCAATTGTGATAGAAAAGTGCCAGTTTTCCTCCCAAGGAGGCTGCCAAGAGAGAAGTGTTTGGCAGCTGTAGTGGGAAGTCATTGGGGCTGTTTTTTTATATGGTTGGGGCCTGTCTTCCCCTTCTTTCTGGGTTGACGTACCCCACTGTCTAGGCCTGTAAGGACCTCGTGGTTGACCTCTACCTCTTGGACGTCTGTATCTGCCTGTAATTGGAAAGGACCAATTCTTTGTTGGCCAATTTCTGCTAAATCGAGGAGGCTGAACCTGTAAGAAATCCTTCACCGTTTGCATAGATTTTGCCTTATCCTCCATTTTCTTTAATACCTCTTCTGCCTTAACTTCAATTAACACATCCTGCTGCAAAAATGCATCCAACAGCTTTGCTTTAACATGATCTGGTAACGTATGTTCTTTTAACCAAGCATGTCTTCTAATGACAGAACCTGTAACTGCTGCTCTACAGGAGGCCTCTAAAGAATCAAAACCACATTGCAAAGTTATGTTTTCCCACTTGTTCAGCTGCATGCAATAAATCCCGCATTTCCTTAAAATTAGGAGGGTCTGAGTTAGGAAGCATTTTTTGTTTCAACTGAGACATCAAATATTGCTGATATTTTAGCATGTGAAACTGGCAATTAAAGGCCCTCATTGCTAAAGTTGCAGATGTATATACTTTCTTCCCCCATCTGTCTAATGCTCTGGAATCTGTCAGAGGGGACTGGATTCTTTGCTGATGAGGCCTTAACCCCTTTGGGGCCCTGAGAAATAGTTTCAGGGTCAGCAACAGGGCTTTTATAAAGAAATTTGTGAGAGTCAGGGACTCTGTAGTATCTGTCAGGCTTAACTGGGGCTGGAGGTAAAGAATCAGGATTTAAGCTGGATTCAGTATACACATCCACAATATCTTACACTGGCGGAATAGCAAGGAGTCTGTGTTGAGGTAATAAAAGGAAGTCTCTGAGCCTTTTCTTGGATTCTGAGTAATCCTGGCCTTCCCAATGGAAATGCTCCCTCATGGTATGTAAGGTTTCCCCCAAAGGAGTAGTCCTCAGGTGGAGAGGGCTGATGGAATTGATTCCTCAGCATCACAATCCTCATAAGGGGGTAAGGAGTACCCCAGGTCTGAGGAAGAATCTCAAGAGATGGATACCTGGTCAGATGAGTCGTAGTCTGCATCCTGTCTAGGCCTTTTAATCAGGAGGGGGATGGGACCCCCTGATCAGAGTGATTAGGTCTTCGGCCATTTTGAGCATTATCTTAGGCATGGAGGCTTGTCCTGGTGAATGTTGAATTTGTTTCTTTGTTTTTAAAGGAGGTTTAGACTTAGAAGATTTAATGGTTAACCGAGTAGGTCTGAAAACACCCTCTGAAGCTACGGGTTGTACAGCTACTCCGGATCCTTCTGAAGGGTTAGTCTCGGTAGGCTGAAAATCTTGTACGTCCGAAGGCCCAGCCATCTCCACGTGGGAGTCACAGGTGGCCTGTGGTTCTAAAGAAGCGGTCGTAAGGGGCTGCGAAGGCGCCTCGCTGAAAACCAGAGAACCGGCGGCTGGCCTAGAAGAGGCTTCGTCAGTTTTGAGCCTCGGATGCCTATCCTTGTTCTCTGCGCTTTTTATGTATTCCAGTAGTCGGTAGTTCCGACGGCATGGGGTAATTAAATTTTCGGCCAAAATAATGTCGGGCAAAATCAAACCGACGTTTAATAGGGTGCTTGTTAAACCTAGCACAAAACAGACAACCAGTGACGTCGTGGTCTGGGCCTAGGCATGGGATACAATAAGAATGGAAATCCTTATGAGGTATTTGCTTCCCACAAGAAATAGTTATTAACTTTTACTGACATCAATCTGAGGCAAGAAAAGGTTTCCCCAATGGGGTACTTAGCTTTGTAGAAGACTTCGATTCTGTATTCGGAATGAAAATCGCAGTAGTCGGCCGACCGGCACTTACAAACTGCTTTTGCTTCGGGCACCGCACGGCAAGAAAGACTGAAGAAAATGGCGTCGGCTGCATCTTATATACCCCTGTCGCACTGACGTCAGGGAGGAGGCGACAGCAACAGACTCTGGACCAAGACTTTGGAACTCAGGCTGACTGGGGAACCGCCTGACAGCAGGATAACCCAAGTGTAATGACTGCAGCAGTGTAACACGATGAACATCCAAAACTGCAGTGAATACACCATCTACATTTATGGCAAGTGTACACAACTGTACAACGTTCGTGTTTCACTGTTGCAGTCATTACATTTGGGTAGAGTCCCAAAGCTATGGTTGGAAGGAGGAATTTAGATAGCATTAGGGCCAGCTATAAGGCTCTGCAATATTGCAGTGGCATAGCCAGCTCTGGATTTAGAGAAAACTGGCAAATAATGCTTGGTAAAAGCATGTACATAACTCCAGGTAGCAGCTTCTAGGATGTCCCTGGTAGGGATGCCTCTGAGAAAGGCTGTCGAGGTAGATGCAGCCCTGGTGGAGTGAGGTTTGATCCCCTGGAGGATAGGTTTTCCATGGTGCTTCTAGCAAAAATGAATGCAATGGCTTACCCATTTAGAAATGGTTTGCTTTGAGATAACCTTCCCCTCTGCCCCTGCAGCAAATGCCACCAGCAATTGTTCCTATTTCCTTTGCGGTTTAGTCCTGTACAAGTAGAATCTAAGTTGTCTGTGCACATCTAAGGAATGCATTATCCCCGTTCGCCTTTATTCTGTGGATTGGGAAAGAAGGTTGGCAAATGAATGGACTGATAAGAACCACACTGGATACCACCTTAGCATGAAGGATGGATTGATTCTGAGGGACACCCTGTCCGCATGAAAGATGATGAAAGGCTCCGCTGCCATAAGGGCCTGTAATTCAGATACCCTTCTAGCTGAAGTGATGGCTAAAAAGAAAGCTGTTTTCCAAGAAAGAAATTTTAAGTCTGCAGTAGCAGCTGGCTCGAAAGGAGGTAGAGAGTTTCTCCAAGACAAAGTTAAGGTCCCAGGCTGGGGTTGGAGCTCTCCTGGGTGGTCTCAAAATTTTAGCCACGCTGAGGAACTGCTTGAACAGCAGATGAGAGAAGAGGGGAGGTTCTGTGTTATAATGAGCTGAAATGGCTGAGGCTTGGATTTTAATGGAGGAAAAAGACAAGCCCTTGGGAAGCATCTCAATTAAGTATTGTAAAATCTGAGGTAAATTGGGCGCTGCTGTGCTCATCCTTTCAGAATGGTTCCAAGCACAGAATCTTCCATTTTTCAGCAGAAGATTTTCTAGTACTAGGCTTCCTTGCCTCAAATGATATCCATCACAGGTTTGCTGAGGGATGGTAAAGGAGAGATTAATTAGCCAAGTTGCAAAGTTCAGTGTTAGAAGCTGAGAGTGCAGAATCTGGTTCTCCTGCGGAGACGGCAGGGAAGGAGTCTGAGGCAGGTGCCATGGAGATAACGGACACACTGCAGGAGGAGTACCAGTGTTGGCGCGGCCAATCTGGAGCAATCAAAATCATCCTTGGTTTGTCCTGTTTGATTTTTAGTAGTAATTTGGAGAACAGAGGCGGGGGGGGGGGAGGCATAGCCTGATAGGTTTTTTCCAACTGAAGGACAGAGCATCCACTTTCCAGGCTTGTGGGGAGTCCTTGTGCAAAAATTGTCCAATTGGTAGTTCTGGGGAGAGGCAAACCGGTCTATATCTGGGCTACCCCATTTGCTTGTCAATATGTTGAAAATCCTTGGTTCCAGTTTCCACTCGTGTGGGTCCATCAGGTTTCTGCTTAGTCCGTCTGCCAGTGTATTTAGTTTTCCTGGCAGGAATTGAGCTTGTAGTTGCACTTGGTAGCTCAAGGCTGTGTTCCACAATGCCATGGCTAGTCTGCAGAAGGGGTAAGAATGTGTACCCCCCTGCTTGTTTATGTACCACATAACAGTGGTGGTGTCCGTCTACCATTAGTTGTCCTGGAAGAATGTGGTCCTTGAAGGCGGTCAGAGCATTCTGTACAGCTAACATTTCTTTTTGACTGATATGCAGGTGCATTTGACTTGGGTTCCACTTGCCCTGAATGCACTTCCTTGCCAGGTGCGCCCCCCCCCATGCATGGTCTGTTGCTTCTGTTAGGGTTGGGGCGGCAGGGGGTGGTGTGAAAGGTAGTTCCTTGTTTTGGTGGCAGGCCTCTGCCCACCAAAGGAACTCTAGGTGCAGGCAAGGTATGATGGGAATCATTGTTTCTAGGTCTTGAGAATGCTGACACCATAGGTTTTTTTAGATACCACTGTAGTTTCCTCATATGCAGTCTTGCATATGGAACTAGAAGAATGCAGGAGGCCATGAACACCAAGGCTTGCAGTATTTGCCTTGCAGATATAGCAGGGTTTTTGTGGCCACTTGATTGAAGTAGGTTGTCAAATGAATTTGTTTCTTTGGCGTGAGGTAAGCCATCTGGGAAGTTGTATTCAAGCCTGCTCCCAAGAATATAATTTGTTGACAGGGTACCAGGTGTGATTTCTTTTTGTTTATGGTGTACCCCAGACAAGTTAGAACCCTTTTTACAAAGGCCAGATGATTCAAAAGTATGTCCTGGCTTTCTGCCTGAATTAGACAATCGTCCAGGTATGGTTATATTTGAATATTTCTTTGCCTGCAAAATGCAATAACTGGAGCTATGCACTCTGTGAATACCCTGGGTGCAGTAGATATGCCAAAGGGCAGTGCAGAGAACTGATGTGTAGCCTGCTTTGAAGCGTAGGTATCTTCTGCAAGACTCCCTGATTGGGATGTGCAGGTATGCTTCTTTTAAATCTAGTGTTGCCAACCAGGCATCATTGCCTAGCATAGGAAGTAATTGGTGAAGAGTCAGCATCTTGAATTTTGGAATCTCCAAATAGTTGTTTAGAGTAGACAGGTCCAGGATAGGACGCCATGAATTGTCTTTTCTGGGTACCAGGAAAAGTCTCTAGTAGAAACCTTGTCCCTTTTCCTATTCTGGTACCAGTTGAATAGCCCCCATGCTTGAGAGAAAGTACTTGTTTTGGGGCCTCTGTCCACTGATTTGGGGGTAGGTCCGGCCACTCACTTGGTGTTGGCAATGTGTAGAAGTGAAATCTGTATCCCTGGGACACTATTTTAAACCCATTTGTCCTGGGTAATGAGTTCCCAATTTTTTGCATAAAGAGCAATCCCCCCCCCCCCCCAAAGGGGCAGTAGTCAGATGATAACTGCTTGGAAATTTTAAAAGTCATTGAGACAGTTTACCATTGGGGGGGGTCTTATTCCCAGATTTGGAAGTGGAGCCCCCCCCCCCACTGCTTAGTTCTGTATGTCCCCTGGGACTGAAGCCTGGGGTTTTTGCTGTGTCTGGGTTTGGCTTGAGAAAACCTGGAAGGGGCTGGAAAGGACCAATTCTTAGAGGGCCAGTGCCTCTAAACCTAGGAGGCTGAACTTGTAAAAAGTCTTTAACAGTTTGTATAGATTTAGCTTCATCTTCCATCTTTTTAAGAACTTCCTCAGCCTTGTTGCCAAACAGGCGGTCCTGATTTAAAGGAGCATCCAACAATTTAGCTTTAACATGATCAGGCAAAGATTGCTCCTTAAGCCAAGCATGCCTTCTGAGCACAGACCCAGTAACAGCAGCCCTGCAAGAGGCCTCTAATGAATCAAAACCACACTGCAAAGGATGCTTTCCAACTTGTTCAGCAGAATGCATTAAATCCTGTAATTATTTTCCAGAGAGTCAGGAATCATCATTCTGTTTAAGCAGTCCAATAACATGTTGCTGATACTTTAACATGAAACTGTCAGTTTAAAGCCATAATGGCCAAGGTTGCAGAAGTGTAAACCTTCTTACCCAATCTATCCAGTGCCCTGGAGTCTCTATCAGAAGGTGTAGGATTTTTAGCAGTAGAAGCCTTAATGCCCTTGGGCCCCTGTGAAATGATCTCTGGATCTGCAATAGGATTTTTGAAAAGGAACTTGTGGGACTCAGGGACCCTGTAGTATCTGTCAGGTTTTCTAGGAGGAGGAGGGAGGGAATCTGAAGTCAAACTAGATTCCGAAAAAGCATCAATGTCTAGTACAGGAGGAATAGCTAAAGGCCTGTGCTGAGGTAGGAGAAGGAAATCCCCAAGCCCCTTTTTTGAAACAGAAAAATCCTGGCTTTCCAAGTGGAAATGCTCCCTTACAGTATTGTAAGGTTTCCCAAAAAGAAAAATCTTCCAGAGGGGAAGCAGAGGGAATGGAGTCCTCTGCATCAGAATCTTCATAAGTAGATAAGGGCAAATCCAGATAATCAGAAGAATCAGAAAAAACAGAATCCTGATCAGAGGATTCATAATTGACTTCAGTCCTACGCCTCTTAGAAGGAAGGGGGGGTTGGCTACCCCTGATTAGAGTCATTAAATCTTCAGCAATTCTTATTTGTTTTTTAGGCACAGAGGCCTGAGCATGCAGCCTGGGCTTCATTTTTTTAGGCACGGATCGAGATTTAGGCCTAAGTAAAGAAGGAAGCATTGGTTTAATATGCAAGTCTGTAGGCCTGCATACACCCTCAGAAGCCGGTACCCGCACAGCGGCTCCAGACCCATCCAAGGTGGAGACATCCGCGGGTTCCATAGTTAGAAGCATCTCGCGACATACTGGACTCCGAATTGGTCTCAGGAGAGGCCTGTGAATCAGAAGTAGCAGGTATCAGGGGCTGCGAAAGCACCTCACTGAGTACCAGTGAACTGGCTTAGGGGAAGCGTAGTCGGCAGTTTTTCGACCTCAGCGTCCTGTCTCTGCCTATCTTTGCGTTTTTTCAGAATCCCGGTAGTCTGATAGCTAACAGAGGACATTTCTGGATAATTAAACAGAGAACCAAAATATTTAGAGGCGAAAATATACAGACGAAAGATAGTGCGCTGATTAAACAAAGCACAAAACCGACAGCAAGGTACGTTGTGGTCAGGGCCTAGGCAAGGAATACAGTACGAATGAAAATATTTATGAGGTATTTGCTTTCCACAAGTAACGCTATTAACTTTTACTGACATCGGTAAGGAGCAAGAAAGTTTCCCCAATGGGGTACATGGCTTTAGTTGAAGACTTCGGTTCTGAAACTCGAAAATTTCAGGAGTCGGCCGACCAGCACTTGCGAACTGCTTCTGCTTCGGGCACCGCACGGCAAGAAAGACTGATGTAATGGGGTCAGCTGCATGTTTTATACCCCTGACGTCATGGAAGAAGGGACAGCAACCCACGCAGGACCCAAGACTTCGTTAATCAGGTCGACTGAGGGCTACCTGCAAGCAGATAACACAAATGTAATGACTACAACAGTGAAACACGAAGAACATCCAGTGTTCCCTTGGCCAACAGGGAGTCACCAGCAAGATTTTTGGTTGGTCTTTGTTGATCTTCAGTAGGACCTGGTGTATTAGAGGGAAGTGGGGGGGGGGTGCACAGGAACATTCCCTTCCATGGAAAGTTGAAGGCATTCACTCTCCATGCTAGTGGAGTGTGATCCCTGGAGCAAAATCGGTCTGTTCTAGGGGGGTAGGCAAACAGAGCCACGAGGTGTGGTGGACAATGTCCAAGGTTTCCCTGGGTAACATCCATTTGTGCTGAGGGGAGGATGTTCTGCTGAGCAAGTCTGCTTAACTGTTTTCCTGAGAGGGGATGTAAGAGGCCTGCATTAAGAGGTTGCTACTTCCCAGATTTGTAAAGTTGCCTGGCATAACTGGTACCCCTTTGTCCCTCCTTGCTTCTTGAAGTACCACATGACAGTTGTGTCGTCTGTCACAATGTGCAACAGACCTGGTTGCAACACTGGGAGGAAGGCTTTGAGAGCCAGCAATACTGCTGCCATCTGACACTGATGTGCTGCTTTTGAAGTGCAGGGTCCCAACGCTGTTGTACCCTGAAGCCTTTGAACTCTGCTCGCTACCCTAAATCTGATGTATCAGAGTGCATGGTTTGAGTGATGGAGGTAATTGGAGTGGGATGCCCTGGTGCTGTGAAACCTGCTGAATCCACCACTTTAGTTATGTTTTTAGGCAGGGCAGGAGGGGAATAAGCTTGCCTAATGAATGTTGGCTTTGAGACCATGCATTTTTTTTTTTTTTTTTTTTAAAGTACCACTGGAATTTTGTCATGTGAATCCTGGCTAATGGGAGCATGGGAATGGTTGCTGCCATGAGACCTAGGACTTGCAGAAATAGTCTTGCAGAAAGATGCAATTTCGCAAGTAGGCCTTGAAAATGGCTGGAGAGAGATTGCACTTTGTCCAGTGGGAGAAAGGATCTCATTAAGTTTGTTCTTATCCTGCAGCCTAGGAAACTTCACCCTGATGAGGAAGAAGTGAGGACTTCTGGAGGTTGATGGTGAAGCCCAAGCTGTGGAGTACAATCATAGTGAATGAAAGATGGGTTTAGCAGGGTGGATTCTGCCAGAATAAGAATGTCTTCCAAGTAAGGGTGGATTTGGAGTCCCTTGGTTCTGGAAATAGGCAACTGCTGGGGCCAAGCACTTTGTAAATACTCTGGGAGCAGTAGACAAGCCAAAGAGCAAGGCTGTAAACTGAAAATGTGAAGAATGTCCAGTGAAGTGCAGAAACCTCATGTGGGACAGTCTGATAGGGATGTGCAGGTAGGCATCCTTTAGATCCAGGGTGATCATGAATGCCTTGGGTGAGATGAGGGGTAATAAGGTTGGTAGGGAGAGCATCCTGAAGGACGGAACCTTTAGGAACAGGTTTAGATAGGGTAGGTCGAGGACTGGCCTCAAAGGACCATCCTTTTTGGGGACTAGGAAAAGGCAGGAATAGATGCCTTTTCCTTCCTCTCCTGAGGGAACTGGTTCTACAGTTCCTAGAGTCAGGAGTTTTATTTCAGTATGGAAGGTAATAAATTGTAGCTTGTTTCTTGGAGGGAAGGACATTTTTTGGCCTCAGCTTTTCCTTCCAAGATAAAAAATATCCTTTTTGGATGATGGAGAGCACCAAAGTATCTGAGGTGATTATTTTCCAGAAGAGGAGGTACTGGGTAAGGCAGGCAGACAGAGGGGGCCGAATCAGGCAGTCACGCTGAGGTGGGGCCTCCTTGGTCAGGAAAGGGATTGCTTGGCAGGTCCCAGGGAATTAGGGGGTACGGAGTAAGGCAATCTCCTGGACCCTTTACGAGGTACAGAGGAGGAAGGATGAGATCCAGATGGAGTTCTTACAAAAGCCTTAGCAAGATAGCTTCTGTAGTATCTGTGGAAGGGGGACACCAGCAAGTCCTTGATGTCTTAAATTTCTTTACTTTTGGCTTGTAGATTTTTGAAAAGTTCTGCTGAATTTTTTTCCAAATAAGAGACTGTGGTCTAGAGGAGCACCCATCATCTTACATTTAAAGGTCCTCTGGAAGAGGTTGGAGGCATAGCCAGGAATGTCTACGCAAGACAGATGCGGATGCAGAAGACCTGGCAGATTCTTTTGCTGCATCATAGCTGCACATAGAGTATCTGGCTACTTGGGAAGCTAAAGACAGTTTAGACGTCATGTCATTTTTTGTGAGGCTGTCAGGGGTAGAAGCTAGCAAGGTGGAGGCCTGGGACACAAGGTCCAAGGCATATTTTACCATATGCGTTTGGTAACCTATAGCCCTAAAGGCTGAAGTGGAGGAGGTATATACTTTTTTTATCCATTCTGTCCATGGTCTTTCTGTCCTAGTCTGTGAGCAAAAGGGAAGCAAAGGGTAATTGCCTAGATTGTCGGGAGAGAGAGCAATCACTGCAGGGTCAGCCATGGGAGGTTTTACTAGAAAAAAGTTATGTACTCACCATAACGTTCCATGTTTGTTGTCCTTGATTTCGCCTTGCTGTTTGGGTTCAGAGCTGATTCTCGGCTCTGACTCGGCCGTATACTATAGCTCGAGAGCTTTTACTGGCTTGAGGCTTGCCCCCCATCTCAGCATGCCTAACGGTGGTTACCCAGATCTCGTTTGTGACAACCCAACGCTAGACCATACAGAAGAGAAGAGATATACTCTACTTTATATATCAGATAACACCTGCATATAAAGATGCGATTCCTCCACAAGGTAATAGTAAACAGACTGACCATAAGGAATGGTATAAAGGAAACCCAGCCAGTATAGCCAATAAAATAAGGGATTCCTCTTGATCCTCCAGGAAGGGGGAAGGAGGGAGGGATGCAAGAAGGAAGGTGAGATCAAGGACAACAAACATGGAACGTTATGGTGAGTACATAACTTCTTTATGTTGTCCATACCTTGCCTTTGTTCTTGCTGTTTGGAACAGCGTCCCCAGCACCAGATTCTTGGGTGGCTCACTGGAAAAAACTCTTCAGGACCATGGAACCAAAGGATGCCCTGCTCCAGGAGGCCACATCTACTCTGTAATGAGTGATAAAGGTATGAGGATTAGCCTGTGTAGCTGCTGCACAGATCGAATCTAAAGGCAATCTGGCCTGAAAGGCAACAGAGGTAGGCAAGGTCCTTGAGTGCCCTTTAATTTTTCCTGGAAAAATTTGTTTATGCAACTAGTAAACATGTTTTAGGGTCTGAAAGCCACTTTGATAAATTCACCTTTGAGACTGCACAACCTCTTGTCCACAAAGGATATAAACAATTGCTCAGATTTTCTAAATTCCTTAGTCCTGTGTAAATAAAAACAATGGTCTATGAACATCGAAGCTTATACTCCGCTTTGTTGCTATGATTGGAAAGAACACAGGAAGCTCTCTGGATTTATTCATATTGTATTCAGAACATATCTTGGGTAAGAAAGAGGGGCTGGTTCTGAGAGAAACCCCGATCTTTATGGAAAATCAAGTAAGGGGGACAAATAGATAAGGCCTGTAATTCTGAGACCCTTCTAGCTGAGGCAATTGCAACCAAAAGGGTCTCCCCAATTCAGAAATTTGAGCGGACAAGCAGACTGTTGGATGGAAGAACAAAAGCATCTGAAAAGTACGGTTGTGAACACTTACCATAAATGTAGATGTTAGAGTGTCTTCACTGTTGCAGTCATGACTGTAGGGAAGCATGGTTTACACTGTGGATTTGATGCCTCGGAGGCTTCTTGTAGGGCTGCTGCCTCTGGCACAGTAATTAGAAGGCATGCATGGTTAAAGGAACAAAATTTGCCAGATCAAGTAAAAGCTAAATTATTGGATGCTCCTGTTCAGCATAATGTTTTGTTTGGATCTAAAGCTGAAGAGGTGATTAAAAAGATGGAGGACAAGGCAAAATCCATGCAAACAGTTAAAGATTTCTTACAAGTACAGCCACCCAGATTTAGTAGGAATTGGCCTACAAAAAATTGGTCCTTTCCCAATTCAGATAGGCCTCAGAGGGGTAGATACAGAAGCTCCCGAGGAAGGCCTCAAACGCAAGCCTCTTATAGACCAAGACAGTGGACTGCTTCCACCCCTAGGGGAGGAGAGGACAGGTCGCAAGCTCATAGGAAACCGACTCAATGACTCCCTCTGTTGGGCTGCAGGAACTTCTTGCCTGGAAGCCCCCCTCGGAGGAAAACTTTCTCTTTTTCACCTAAATTGGACTCGTATAACCCAAGACAAGTGGGTTCTGGATGTAGTTTCAAAGAGGTTACAAATTCCATTTTCATACCCTACCAAGGCCAAGCGGATGGCCAGATCTTCCAAAACATCAATGGTCAGGGGCCTTAAACCAGGTGGAAGCTCTCTTGGCTATGAAAGCCATAGAACTAGTTCCACTTTCAGAGATGGGACAAGGTTTTTACTCAAGGCTCTTTCTAGTCCCCAGGAAGCAAAATTCATGGAGACCCATTCTGGATCGGTCAGTCTTGAACACTTTTCTAGCAAATTTTGTTCCTTTAACCATGCATGCCTTCTAATTACTGTGTCAGAGGCAGCAGCCCTACAAGAAGCCTCCAAGGCATCAAATCCACAGTGTAAACCATGCTTCCCTACAGTCATGACTGCAACAGTGAAACACGATGAACATCTTCCCTGGAATCTAAATTTAGAAGAAGTTCTCTTACCAGAGGTCTTAATAGGGTAGTACCTTTTAGAAAAGCCTTGCATAACATATGGTACATGATATTGGAATCCATTTCTCCCATATGGAAATTTGAAATGGCAGCTAACTGAACTTGGATAGCAGATGCAGCTGCGCCTTGGTCAAATGTTTCAGTGAGAAATTCAAACGAGAAATTCAAACGAGAAATTCAAGAATCTTTGAAATGGCAGTAAAAGTATCAACCTGATTTTTGCCTGCCCAACAAGAGAATCTCTTCCATTTACTAGCATAAAATCTCCTAGTAGTGGGCTTATAGAAGGAAATCAAAATGTGCTGAGCTGCTTCTAGTAGTGGGCTTATGGAAGGAAATCAAAATGTGCTAAGCTGCTTGGGGAACATCGGGAAGCCTGGCTAAGACCAGAAGTTGAGAAACAAAGCAGTGAGCTTGAGTGTTTGAATGGAAGGCTGGAGAACCCCCGACTGATGTCTCAGAAGATCTGGCACTGGGGTCCAGGATCCAAGGCTCCGCTTGCAGGTGAGGCCTAAGGAATGGGAACCATATCTGACAAGGCCAGTAAAGGGCAATGAGGATTAACTTGCAACCCAACGACTGTGCTTTCTGAAGAACCTTGGGGAAAAGATGGAAAGTCGTCCCAGGGCCAATTGTGAAAAAGTGTGTCCCTGGGTGACTCCCAGTGGTGGGACTAGGGCAAAGTAGCTGCTGCATTTGTTGAGGGGGTGGCAAACAAATCGCACCATGGCTGGCCCCATTTGCGAAAGATCAAGTCTGCAACTTCCTGCTTCAGGGACCACTCATGGGGCATCAGGATGGTCCGGCTGAGCTCATCTGCTATCAAGTTGGATTTCCCTGGGATGTGCGTTGCAACCAGAAAGCGCTGGGAAGACATCGCCCATTGCCAAACTCGTAGAGCCTCTCGACATAAGGGGTAAGACCTGGTTCAACCCTGTTTGTTGATGTACCATTCTACAGACATTGTCAGTTTGAATTGCTATAGTCCCCATAGGTAGAGAGTTCTGAAGTGCCTGCAATGCCAGGAGCACTGCTGTCATCTCCAAGACACTGATGTGAAAGTGGTACTAGTGTTCCTGCCAAGTTCCTTGAACAGTCTGTCCCAGATAACGCCCCCGCCACCCTATCTGGGAAGCGCACATGGTCACTGTGACTACAGGTTGGGGGGGGGGTAGAAACGGCCTGCCTGTTGTCACCATAGGGGAGTGAAGGCACCACTCCAGGTCCCTTTTTGCAGGATTCTGTGATCAGAATTTGACATGACATGGGTAAATCTTGCAATGACCATTGTGCAAATAGAAGTCACTGTAGAATTCTCATGTGGAAGCGAACCATAGGGACCAGAGTGATTGCCGCCACCATAAAACCCATTTTTATATGGTAGTACACATCCTGGAGGTCGATAGAGCACATCCAATTGTCCTGTCCCAGAAAGGGAAGAATGGACTACAGTGTTACCATCCAGAACTTAGTTTTCTTGACTGACTAGTCTGCAGAGATCCAAAATGGGTCTCCAGTCCAATTTTCTTTGGAACTAAAAACCTTGAGTAAGTTCCAGATCCAATTTGGTCTGCAGGGACTTCCTGGATGACTTTCTTAGCAACCTTTGAACCTCCAAGGTTTGCTTGATCCCAAGGACTGGGTGAAACATCTGGGATAGAGTACTGTCTTTTTGAGAAGGGGATACTGTAACCTCCGGATATTATGGACAGTACCCATGTGTCTTCTGTGACTGTCTGCCAGGCTTTTGGGTACAAAGATAATCCCCCCCCCCCGGACTGTCTCCAGAGTTGGATAGTTGGGGCCTCCCTTCAGCAGCGCTGGAAGGGCCTACCAGAAAAGTATGTTGCCCTGGTTCTGCGTAACCCCCCCTGCCGTGAGGTTGGCATCTTCCGTTATTTCCCCCTCTGCCCCTGGGGGAAAAGTCTCCACGCGTGTCAGGCGAAGTTCCCTGGGATTTCCGGAAAGTACAGTTGTGTACACTTACCATAAATGTAGATGTTAGAGTATTCACTGTTGCAGTCATCACATTTGGGTTATCCCTGCCAGGGTAGCCCTCAGTCGGCCCGAATACCAGAGTCATAGTATAACCAGAGGGGACCCCCCACCCAATGAAAAAGGATCCTGGGTACGAGTGCGGCACCAGACAGAAAACCCTATCATCCACAAATCAGCTGAAGCGTGGACAAGTTGAGACAGAATGAGTGACCCCTTGTCCTGTGTGAGGAGATCCAAAGAGTGAGGTAACTTATGACTGCCCCTAGCCAGATGCGTTACGAGGAACCAGTGCTGTCTTGGCAAAAAAGGAGTTGCTAAAGATTTTTGAGGAGTCCAGCCAAATTTTCTGTAGTCGTCTTGGAAATAAACATCCCCTTCCAAGGGAAAGGAAGGGCATCAATCTTCCACACCACATAGCATGGTACTCAGGAACAGAAGAGTGAGAGCTGCCTGTTCAGAGGGGAGGCAAAAAGATCTACCAGAGGAATAACCCATAGATGGACAATGCCTAGAAATAAGTCAAGCATCCATTCACGAGACTGTTTTGGACCTGCTCGATGCATCTGCCACTAGACTGCAGTCTGATGGAATATACAAGGCCTGAAGAGTTAACTGATAACGGACAGCCAAATCTCAGGCTTAAAAGAACAAGCATGCAGAGAAAAAACTGCGCACTCCCAGCTTGTTGACATACCACATCACTATGGTGTCAGTAACTCTTCAGAGGGCCTGGAGAGTGCATGGGATGAAAAGCCTGAAGGTCCTGAATCAGAACACTCATCTCTTTGATGTTGATATATTCTGACTTCCAATGGGGGGGGGGGGGCACAAAGACCCTGAATTTGATGATCACAAGAAACCCCCCACCCCATGTTTGAAGCATCAGTGAACAGTTCTTGAGAAGGAACTGGAGGCTGAAAGGGCAGGCCTGGGTTGAAGGAAAGCTGCAGAATCTAACACTCAAAATTTCCATTTTAAACAAGGATGGAAGGGCACACAACTCAAGATGGTGGCAATTCCACAACCAAACTGACTTTAGGTACTACTGAAGCTTCCACACATGCAGTCTGGCAAGTAGGAGCACTGGAATAGAAGAGGCCATAAACCCCAGGGCACAAACCCGCTGGCTGGAAAAGCAGGCAGAGGAAGAGACTAAAAGAAAGCTGTCAAGGATAGAACTTATGAAGGTGGAACATACACTAACAGTGGCAATGTCTGAATCCTGCAAACCAGACACACACGATCCTGAAAGACAGTGAGGACAAATTTTTGAAAGCAGACAGTGAACTCCAGACTTTGGAAGAGAGAGAATTTCAGATCCATGCACAGGCAAGTGGGAGAAGGAGCCTGAAGCAGCAGGTAATCTAGATAACGGGAAACCTGAATAACTTGGAGCCTGCAAAAGGCAGTCACAGAGAGAATTTCAGATCCATGCACAGGCAAGTGGGAGAAGGAGCCTGAAGCAGCAGGTAATCTAGATAACGGGAAACCTGAATAACTTGGAGCCTGCAAAAGGCAGTCACAGGAGCTAGGCATTTTTTGAATAACCTTGGAGCAGTTGAGAGGCCAAAGGGCAAGCAGAGAACTGAATGACAGAAAGGATTGGAAACAAACACTTCCTGAAGAGTATGAATAGAAATATGAAGGTAAGCATCTTTCAAATCCAAGGACACCAGAAAAGCCTGGGGTAGTAAGAGAGAAGTGTTTGAAGAGTATGTATCCGAAAGGAACCTTGAGAAATGTGTTGAGCAAGGAGAGATCAGGAATAGGACCAGGAATATCCGGGAGTAAAATCCCTCTCCTACTTGTGAAGGGACAGCGCAAATAGTTCCCTAATCCACCAGGGACCCAAGAACCTCTGAAAAAATGAGGAAGTTGTTCCAGAGGTGTTTGGGGAAATCTCTGAAAAAGGAGGGAGACACTTCCACAGCAGAAAGGAACCCTGATGGATGATCAACAGACCCCGAGAATCAGAGGTGATATGCCAATCTGGAAGGGTCGAAGGGACAAGGGAACCTGGCTGAGGGGAAGGGGGCAAAATGTCAGATAAGCACATTTGTCAGATAAAGGTGGCTTCTGGGCCACAAAAGCATGAGAAGACTTCACAGGAAGAGCTCGTCAACCACATTTCCTGCCTTTGGTGGCCTGACAAGGCTACCTGCGAGCAAAAGTAGACCTAGTAGAATAGTTCCTCCAAAACTGGGGATAGGGACACAAATATGTTTAAGATCCTGAAAAGTTTTGCCTTTTTCCCCCCAGAGAGACTTGGAACATATCGCCGACAGCAGTCCCAAAGAGTTTCACTATCCAACAACTTGGCCTAATGTCTTCAGGTAAAGACTGGAGGAAAAGCCAAGAACTCATGACAGACCCAAAGGCAGCAGCAATGGAAGATGCATCAGCAGCATAACTGCTGTCCTTGAAAGAGTGACAAGCTACCCAACAGAACCTAAAACAGTTCAGAAGACTTTGCTTCAAAATATGGGAGGTCAGAAATAACCTGACAAGCCTAGGCAATCAAGGCCAGAGCATACCGGATCATGTGGGTCTGGTACTTGATGGCCTGGAAAGCCAAAGCAGAAGCAGTATAAACCTTTTTGCCAATTCTCTCCCTTACTCTACTATCCTTATCTGAAGGCAGAAGCTTGGAAAAGGGCAGAGGTTTAGAAGGCTTGCCAGAGGAGACTGACACCACAACAGGGTTAGCAGGACACAAACAAATCCGCAGGAACCTTATATACAAAGTACAGTTTTGTACCTACCATAAATGTAGATGTTCGAGTGCTAATACAGCTGCAGTCATAACAGATGGGTTCTTCTGCCGTCAGGCGGGTCCTCGGTCGGCCGAATTCCAAAGTCTAGGTCCGGCATCGGTTGTCACTTCTTCCCTGATGTCAGTGTGACAGGGGTATAAAAGAACCAGCCGACGCCATCTTCTTCAGTTTTTCTTGCCCCAGATGTCAGGTGCCCCCAGAAGGAAGGCAATACATAAATTTATGTAGTAATGCAATGCAATATAATCAAAATACAGTAGTTGCAAGCAAATACACCATAAAAGAATACCCCAATCAGGTTGTAAGAGGAGGTGTTAGCCAATAGGCCTGTCCCAAGAGGGGAGGGAAACCTGGACTGCAGCTGTATTAGCACTCTAACATCTACATTTATGGTAGGTACAAAACTGTACTATGTTAATCGTGCATACAGCTGCAGTCATAACAGATGGGTAGAATCCCAAAGCTAAAAAAGGTGTGGTAGGCACTAGGTGGAACTAGGAGGAGCCAGGATGCCCTGCAAGACTGCAGTGGCAAAGCCTGCTCTAGTTTTGGAGTATAATGGTAGGTGGTAGTGCTTGGAGAAGGTATGCACAGAACTCAAAGTGGCTGCTTCCAAAATATCTTTGGTAGGCACTCCTCTGAGGAAAGCTGCAGAGGTAGCTGTGGCCCTTGTGGAGTGAGATCTGATGCCTGCAGGCACAGTTTTTACCATGAAAAAAGTAGCAAAAGCGTATGCAGTGGGCTATCCATTTTGAGATGGTCTGTTTGGAAATTGGCTTCCCTTGAGCTCCTATAGCATAGGACACAGAGTTGGGTCTGATTTTCTGAAAGGCTTTCTGTCCAATAATAGCGCAGCTGTCTGTGGATGTCCAATGAATGTAGTAGTCTCTCCCCCTTTGTTTTGAGGATTAGGGTAAAATGTAGGTAAGTGGATAGCCTGATTCAAAGCTACCCTGGATACCACCTTTGGCATAAAGGACGGGTTGGTTCGTAAGGAAACTCTGTCCTGATGGAAAATGATGAAAGGCTGCACCAGCCATGAGGGCTTGTAATTCCGATACCCTGCGAGCTGAGGTGATAGCCAGGAGGAAGGCTGTTTTCCAGGACAAATATTGTAAATCTGTTGAAGCAGCTGGCTCAAAAGGAGGCAAGGTCAGCTTTTCTAGAATGAAATTGAGGTCCCAAGTAGGTACTGGTTGTTTCCTTGGGGGTTTTATATTCTTAGCCCCTCTGAGGAACTGTCTTACGAGGGGGTGAGAGAATAAAGGTGGATCAGTGTTGTATTCTGCAGAAATGGCTGAGGCATGGATTTTGATGGAGGAGAATGAAAGTGCACTGCTTAGCAGCTCAGCTACATACTGTAATATTTGAGGTAAATTCAGTTTTCCAGGATTCTGGCCCTTTTTCCCATTCCAGGCACAAAACCGTTTCCATTTTGCGGAGTAAGCTTTTCTAGTAGACGGCCTTCTGGCTTCCAAAATGACTTCCTGTACTTCCTTGGAGAGTAGGGTTTGTTGTGAAGTTAAGGAATCTTCCATGCGGCCAGATTGAGTGTTTTCAGCGGACTGTGAAGAGTTTTGAAGCTGTGCTGAGTCAAAAGAGGAGGCATTAGAGGTAGGGTCCATGGTGGGGAATGAGTTAGGCTCCTCAGGAGTGGGTACCAGTGCTGTCTTGGCCAGTCTGGAGCAATGAGAATCATCTTTGGTCTGTCTGCGCTGGTTTTTAATAGAACTTTGGGAAGCAGAGAAAGAGGTGGAAAGGCATAAACTGTCATTGTTGTCCAACTGAAAGAGAGCGTCCACTCTCCAGTACTGTGGATAAAAAGTCCTTGAGCAGAAGTTTGTCAATTGGTGATTTTTGTGGGAGGCAAAGAGATCTATGTCTGGCCTTCCCCATGCTTGAATTATCTCTGTAAAAACTTGAGGATGCAACTTCCATTCGTGTGGATCTGTCATATTTCTGCTTAGGTTGTCTGCCAGAGTGTTTTCTTTGCCTGGCAAGTACTGTGGTTGAAGTTCGATTTGTAATTCCAGAGCCATGTTCCAAAGTGACATGGCCAGCCTGTACAGGGGATATGAATGGGTTCCTCCCGGTTTGTTTATGTACCACATTACTGTGGTGTTGTCTGTCCTTATCAATAGTTGACCTGGATGTAGAAGGTCTTTGAAAGCCATAATAGCATTTGTTACTGCTAGCATTTCCTTTTGATTGACGTGAAGGTGCTTTTCTTTTTGGGACCATTTGCCCTGAATGCACTGATCTGTCATGTGCGCCCCCCAGGCGTAGTCCGAGGCGTCTGTTGTGATGACTTGATTTGCTTGAGGCTTGCAGAATGGGAGACCTGTGTTTGTTTGGCATGCTTGAGCCCACCACAGAAATTCCTTATGAAGGCATGGAATTAGTGGTATTATTGTTTCCAAACTGTGGCTGTGTTGAGACCATAGGTTTTTAGGTACCATTGAAGTTTCCTCATATGCAGCTTTGCACATGGGATTAGTAGTATGCAAGATGCCATGAATCCCAGAGCCTACAGGATTTTCCTTGCAGTCAGCCTGGTGAAATTTGCTAGTTTTCTGAAGTATTGAGTTAGTTGCCCCTGTTTCTCTGGAGTGAGATGGGCCATCTGGGTGTTTGTGTCCAAATTGGCACCCAGGAAAATTATTTTCTGAGAGGGTATTAGCCTTGATTTCTTTTTGTTGACTATCCCAGAGAATTCAACAACATTATTACAAAAGCCAGATGTTTCAGAAGTATGTGCTTGCTGTCCCCGCTTGGATCAGGCAATCGTCCAAGTATGGGTTTATTTATATCCCTTGAAGTCTGCTGTAGGCAATTACTGATGCCAGGCATTTCGTGAATACTCTGGGCACAGTAGATAAGCCAAAGGGCAATGCAGAGAATTGATAATGGGTTGAACCTGCAAGAAATCCGAGGTATCTTCTGCAATTTTGTCTGATTGGGACATGCAGGTATGCCTCCTTGAGGTCCAATGTTACCAGCCAAGACTCCTTGCCCAGCATGGGAAGAAGCTGCTGTAATGTGAGCATCTTGAATTTTGGTACGAGTAAGAATGTGTTTAGGATGGATAGGTCCAAAATAGGTCTCCAATCTTTTTCCTTCCTTGGTACCAGGAATAGTCTGGAATAAAAACCTTGACCTTGTTCTTGAGTAGGTACCTCTTGAATAGCTTTCATGTCCATGAGATCTGAAATTTGTCTTTGTGCCTCTGCCCTTTGATTGTGTGGCAGGTTTGGCATGCCTCTCATTTTTGGAAGGGTGTGAAAATGGAATCTGTAGCCTCTGTTTATAATGTCCAGGATCCATTTGTCTTTTGTGACGATATGCCAATTTTTCGAAAATGCCAGTTTTCCGCCTAAGGGTGCTGCCATTTGAGCCTTGCTTGGCATGCAAAGGGGAAAGTCATTGGATTTGCTTTCTGAATGGTTGTGAACTATCCTCACCACCTCTGTGTAGGAGCGTGCCACTGTCTGCCTCTAAACGATCCTTGAGATTGCCCTCTGCCCCTCGGGCACCTGTATCTACCTCTTCGGGGTCTGTCCATGGCTGGAAAGGATCAATTTTTGGAAGGCCAATTTCTACTGAAACGTGGAGGTTGTACCTGTAGAAAATCTTTCACTGTTTGCATTGATTTAGCCTTTTCCTCCATTTTCTTTAATACCTCCTCAGCTTTAACACCAAATACATCCTTTTGTAGAGGGGCATCTAGTAATTTAGCTTTGACATGATCTGGTAAGTTTTGCTCTTTGAGCCAGGCATGTCTACGTATGACTGATCCTGTAACAGCAGCTCTACATGAAGCCTCTAGGGCATCAAAACCACATTGCAAGGTATGTTTACCCACTTGTTATGCACTATGCATCAAATCCTGCAACTCCTTCAAGTCTGGTTGTTCAGGTTGTGACATTTTGCTTCTCAACTGTGATAACAGAAACTGTTGGTACTTTAACATATGGAACTGGCAGTTTAATGCCCTCATGGTTAAGGTGGCCGAGGTGTATACCTTTTTTCCCCACCTTTCTAAAGATCTGGAATCTCTCTCGGAAGGTAATGGATTTTTAGCAGTGGAGGCCTTAATCCCTTTGGGGCCCTGTGATGTAGTTTCGGGGTCAGCCGCATGGCTTTTGTATAAAAATTGGTGAGAGTCAGGAATCCGGTAGTACCTGTCAGGCTTGACTGGGGCTGGAGGTAGACAGTCTGGGTTAAGGCAGGCCTCCGAATACACATCTACTATGTCTAAGACAGGAGGTATAGCCAGAGGCCTGTGCTGAAGTAGCAAGAGAAAAATCCCTAAGCCTTTTCTTGGAGTCTGAGTACTCAGCCTTCCCAGTGGAAGTGTTCCCTCAAGGTATGCAAATTTTCCCCAAATGAGTAATCATATGGGGGGGGGGGGAGGACAGAGGAAATGGACTCCTCTGCATCAGAATCTTCAAAAGGGGAGTAAGAATGTTCCTGTTCATCAGAGTGCTCTGAAATAATGGAGGCCTGGTCTGAGGAGGGGGATTCTTCCTCCACTCTGGGCCTTTTGTCCAGGGGGGGGGGGTTGAGAACCCCTGATAAGAGTAATTAAATCCTCAGCCATTTTAAGCATCTGTTTTTTAGGCATGGGACCTGGAGAAGGGCCCTGTGTAGCTGGTCTCTTAGAATGCATGGCTGCTTTAGACTTGGTGAAAGCCTTGATGGAAAAAGAAGATGAAGGTCTGAAGACACCTTGAGAGGAGGCAGACCTGTCTACATTTTGAGTTTCACCACCAAGAGTGGCTTCGGTATCTGTAGTCGGGGTGTGGGCCGAGGGGCCTGCGACCGAGCACAGTAGACACCGCCAATCAAGTGTCGTCTGTAGGCAGAGGCTGCGTAGGCGCCTCTGTGAGAACCGGACCACCTGTAGTCGGCTTTGGCGTGGTGTCGGTAGAGGCCACGGACCTCGTGTGTTTGTCCTTATCTTTACGTTTTTTAGACAAAACTGGAGTCCTGAGTATCCGACGACATAATGTAGTTAAATTTGCCAAAATAGTGCTGGGCGAACTCCGCCCGACGCTTAATGGTGCGTTTGTTGAAAGTAGCACAAAAACGACAGACCGAGACGTCGTGGTCTGGGCCTAAGCAAGGAATGCAGAGGGAATGAAAATCCTTATGCGGTATTTGCTTCCCACATGAAATACAATTATTAACTTTGTCTGACATCGGTCTGAAGCAAGAAAAGTTTCCCCAACTGAGTACTTCGCTTTCAAGACGACCTCGGTTGCAAAATTTTCGTAATTTCAGGAGCTGGCCGACTGGCACTTGCGAACTGCTTCTGCATCGGGCACCGCACGGCAAGAAAGATTGAAGATGGCATCGGCTGGTTCTTTTATACCCCTGTCGCACTGACGTCAGGGAAGAAGCGACGACAACCGACGCCGGACCTAGACTTTGGAATTCGGCCGACCGAGGACCCGCCTGACGGCAGAAGAACCCATCTGTTATGACTGCAGCTGTATGCACGATGAACATCCTGTCTGGTTTCTTCAAAGCAGGAGGCTGCGAATAGAGACTTGGGAGCAGCTATAAACATGTCTAACAAAGCAGCCAACACAAGAGATACTGCAGAAGGTTTAGGAGAGTCCACCCAAAGCAGCTCATAACTCCTTTTTTTTCTGAACAGCAGTCACTTGAGAAGAATCCCACTTGAGTATTCCATCATTCTAGCTATAGTGTCTCCAAAAGACAATTCCTCAAAAGGAGACTCAGGACCAACAGACTTCACCAGAACCATAAGCCAAAGGAGAAGGCATCTGGGAAGAGCAGGGCATGGACCCATCATCAGACTGGAGCCTCATCTGATGAATCAGGTTCCTTAGCCCATTTGGAAGGTGTAGAAATCAAAGGGGAGGCTTCAGGGCCATCATGGCATTAAACAGACCCTGAGTAAACTCTGCCATTCCCTTTGGAGGATCCTTACAGCGTACAGAAGTATGCTTAGTTTTCAGTTTTTTCTTAGGTTCAACAGCCAACACCAAAGATTCTAATCTGAGATTCAAGAATACCTGGACCCTCTTTCCTGACCAGAATCTGAGGAATCCCTCTAAGGCCCATAGGTTGGTACTAGGCTATCAGCCCTAGGGCCTATAAAAGCCTAGCCATAACAATTCCCTGGCTATTTCTTCCCACAGTATTTACTTCCCTAGACCCCTGTAACACAGCGACTGACATGATCCCCAGGGTGAATTTCCCATCTCCCATCCATTCAAGGTTCCTTTTGAAGAGGGCCAAAGTGGCGCCCTGCTTGACATGTATGGGCAGTCTATTCCAGAGTCTGGGGAGTCTCTGGGTCAGGAACCTATCCCTCCCAGCATGTTTTGTTCATTGTGATAAGGTTTAGATCCCTGGAGCATGAGGGATTGGATTTCTTTAAGTGTACCATGTCCAACAGCTCTGGGTTTGACATGACCTTGTATGTTAAGCAGAGATCGCCTCTGTATAGACAATATGTGACAGTATAGTGGAGTTTTTTTTTAGACTGTCAGCATAGGACATCTGTTTTAGGCCTGTGATTTTTTTTAGTGAGGTATTTCTAGTTGTTGCAGATGTCTTGAGAGGTACATACCAAATGGAGCGTTGTATTCTATAATGGGTCTAAATGAGGGACAAGTACAGTGGGACAATGACCTTTTTCTGGATGAAAAACCCTTAGTGATGAGGTGTGCCACATAGGATTTCCTAACTGTTGTGGCAATGTGGTTTTCAAAAGTGAGACCATTGTCCACCTGTGTCTCAGTCTCTTATCACACTTCCGGTGTCTAGTGTACTGCCACCTATGTGGCAATTCATGGGTACATGTTTTTTCCCCAAAGGGGATAACTATACATTCCTTGGCCTTGAGCCCATGGCTCTGGCACCAAGCATCTGTTTCTGTAAAGCCCTTTTGTAGAATATCCACATTTGGGGATTCAATAATGGCTCCCAGTTTGCAGTCATCTGCAAAGTTTGTTAGCCAGAGTCCCTCAGTGTTGGCCTGTACTTCAGAGAAGTAGATGCCAAACAAGAGCAATCCCAGGACTGAACCCTGAGGTACTCCACTTGTATGGAGCTGGATTTGGAGTCGGCTACTTTTACAGTGTGGGTTCTGTCAGTAAGCCAGGTGACAACCAGAGTGACATAGGGATTAATGCCCAGCTTAGTAAGTTTATCTATGATTCCAGAGTGGGGGATGGTGTCGAAGGCCTTGGCGAGGTCCAAATAGGCTGTGTGGACCACCTTACCCTTGTCCACGGCTCTGGAGACAGATTCAAATAAGTCAATCGGGTTCAGGAGACAAGATCAGCCCTTCACAAACCCAAACTGTTTGGGGTCCAGTGTTTGAAGGTTGCCAATGTCTTTGTTTATAAGTTCCATGATAACACATTCCATGGCCTTGCAGATCAGGCTCGTCAGACTGATGGGGCGGTATTCAACCACGATTTTCCTTCAATGTCTGGAGCAGATGCCTGCAAAGCCTCAAGGGACATGCAAAAGGAAGGATCAATGCTGGCCTCAGATGGGGTCAAGGCAGAGGAAACCACCATAGACACAAGACAGCCTACAGAGCTATCACCTGCGTCTAGAGAAACGTCCTGTGGAGGCTGGACAACTAAAGACTCTGGCAGAGACTGCTTGGCCTTCTTGCTTAATGGTATCTCGGAGTTAGAAGATTCTGCCATACTACCTTTGGTTAACAGTTTAAGCCTCTGGTTCTCAAGATAGAAGGCCATGGAAGACAACCTACTTCTAAGAGCTTTGGGTACAAACGCTTTATAAATGCTACAGGACGTATGATCGTGGGAAGCACCCAGACAAAAGACACTGTGGGTAACTTGCCTTCCATGCTGACATTATCCCTTCCTGGCTGATGAACTCTAGGTAACCAAAAAAATACAAGCCCAAACACAGACCCCAATGGGCACTTATCTGACAGCTAGATATTCAACACAGCAAAAGGGCATTCACACAGACGAGCAATGGTGGCATTCAAACCAGCAGCAAAGTAGTCTCGGACTCTCAGGTAACTGCGTCCGTACATCACTTATGCCTTGTGTTCTGTATGCAAGATCTAAAGACTTGAATATAGGCTCACAGGTGTTTATGCTATCACAAGGGCCTTTTTAAGACTAGCCATGCATCCCAAATCTCGGACAACTTTGGATACACTTGATATGTGTAAGCAGGGGTTGGGGAGATGAACCATTTACAGGTTGTGTGTCCATTGGACACATAGGTGCCAAACCAGGGATGAATTTCTGGTTTCCCATCCAATTGCCCCAGTTACATATACTGGCCGAACACTGGCTATCCTTGGCAGGAGACATTTACTGTGAATACTGCAACAGTGATACAGGAGGACATCCTATGTTCCTCTTTAAAGGAAATATCTGGTAAAGTCTTGGCAGTCCTCTGAGTAGTAAAATTATCCTACACTGCAAGTGGTTCAAGGGGAACAGATATTCTAATACTTGAAATTATTTATGAATAAATCATTTGCAGAACCTCAAGATGTCAAAAATATGACACCTGCTGTGCAAGTGCTCTTAACCAATGTCAAAGTCGTACTTTGGTGCTGATCAGTCTGTAGTGCTAGCTTTGTGAACTAACTTGTCCCACCGAAGTGGATATCCACTTTAAAGTCAGTCCATGGTACTTCTGTTCTGCTGTACTAAATCTGCAGTATTAAATACTATAATTAAACACATTAACTACGAGAGCATAACACAGCTGGAAAAATAATACAAAGCTGCTTTGCTTGTTTAGCTGATCAGACTAGTGTATAACTTGTTTTCTAGCTTATGTAGGCAACTATATTCCAGTCTCCCAGCAGTAAGGGATGTCATAATTATCGGAGTGCTGGTAGGCATTAATGAATTACAACAGACATTTAAAGGGACACCCCTGAACCTTCTAATTTCAGCTTCCAGGAAGAACACAGAAATATATACCAGAGATGCTCAAATACTACCTCAGTGAAGAAATCAGGATTTTCCCAGACAAACCCAAATCTATGTGGAAGACGCACAATTCTGAAGCAAAGAACACTAGCATATAAATGGCTACCAAGCACATCTTCCAGAAAACAAAGTTCAATTCCACTAAGCCAGTTCAAAAGAAGGCACAGCAATGCCCATTCCTAATCAGTGAATAAAGCAAATCAGTCAATGTAACCCACAGCGATCATAGGTTCTGATCCCACCGAATTTCCATACCACAATCACTGGACACAGACTCAACAGGAAAGTGCAGCTCTTCTCAGCTCAATGACAAAGCACTGCTCCAACTGCATGCTGCATAAGCTTGACAGGTGTACTTAAGAAAAAGCAACAGGACTGGCACATAATATTGACCTAGCTAATTAATACACAAGTCAAAATTTCATGTATGCTGTCATATGAAAACTTACCTCCAAGATGAACGGGTTTGTCTAGTTTCATCCACTTAGATTTGGGTAATGCTGTAAGAACTCCCTTCTGCCTTTGCATCAACTGCATTGTGATAGAGTCCCCCAACTGGTACTGGTGAGTCTCCAGAGCAACAACACTACAAGAGACAGAAAAATCAGTTAAAGGTTTACAACCTCTTCAGTGATACCTGCAGCAATTTCACACCAAGCTAAAATAATATTTACTGTCCATTCTTAAAACTCATAAGTAGCTCAGCAATCTGAAATTTGGCACATCTCTTTCCTGGAATATTTCCTCCTCCTGAAACAAGCCATGTATATTTTGTCAGTTGCATAAACTGCTGCAGTGATTTAGCACTACTGTTACGAAAAAGCACAGCAGCACTGCATGTGCATCAAATATGTTTTAACTTAATGTTTCCAATGTTGTTTTTCACACAAATTGAGTTCTGCCCAGGCCATCTTATAAGTGAGCTCCAACAGGCACACCTAATTTAAAATACAAGCATACATTAAAAGTTTGGGCTGTGTCTACTCAGAGTGGTCATGGACAGGACATTCAGACCACTACAGAATGGTGGTACTACGCAACTTAGCATAGCATTCACTTTTAGAATATGGCAGAATGCCTTGTGAACCAAAGTTAAAGCACTTCAGAAAACTATTTTTGAGGGGGGAAGTCATTTCTGATATGCAGTCATAACCCACAGTATAACAGTAAACTGAAAGAAAGGGGAATTTCCAGCTTTTTGTAGCAAGGTGAAGGAAGAATATAGCAGAATGCCTGTTAGCTGCAATTAGTAGGCTATACAGTAAATGATGCAACATACTTTAGCACAGCTCAGGCAACTACAGCAAACACCACCATAAAGGAAGCAAGAAAATCAAAGCATGAATCGAACATACATGTTAACCCACACGCACGGTACCCATAATCCTAAAGTCTGCGCGGTTGCACTGTGAATCTAATACTTCATCTCACTGTAATGCTTGAAACAATGCCCACACTGCATGGTACCCATAATCCTAAAGTCTGCGCGGGTGCACTGTGAATCTAATACTTCATCTCACTGTAATGCTTGAAACAATGCAGACACCAGCCACCTTTTCACAACTCTATCCTTTGTAATATATATTAGGTGCCCTTTTCAGGCAGAGTCCAGCTGGACAGTCCAACATATCAATCCCAAAATCAGATCACATTAAGATGGCTGTACTTCATGACAGAAGTCTAAACAATAGACAGACCATGAGGCACACCTACACCTGACACAGTTAGCAAAATTTGGTTTAAATGTACAAAGAGCACTCCTGTGATACCAGGGTTTTGTGCTTTTCAATGCCTTGAGACCTAGTGGCCTCTCCATATTTCAAAGGGATCATACAACCTCCAGTCAAAATCCCCAAGGACTCAATACTGAACTACAAATTACTCTAGGTAGGATTAAATGTTAACTAATAGCTTGTTACAGAAAAAGAAGTTATGTACCTACAATAATGTTCCATGTTAGTTGTCCACCTCACCTTCCTTCTTGCTGTTCGGGTTCGGAGCCAATCCTCTGCTCCAACTCTGCCTACTTCTACAGCTTGAGAGCCATTTACTGGCTCAAGGCTAACCCTTATCCCAGAATGCCCAGCGTCAGCTACCCAGATCTCTTTTGAGATGGCGCACACCAGACATATAAAGTAACCTGCAACCTAAAACTGAGTTACCAAAATAGAAGATCAGAGTAAACCGTCATAAAATTACCTGGCACGTGAACCAAGAAAAAAGGAAATCATAGTGAACTCCTCTCAATCCCCCAGGAAGGGGGGGGGGGGGGACGCAAGAAAGAAGGCGAGATGAAGGACAACTAACATGGAACGTTATTGTAGGTACACAACTCTTAAGTTGTCCCATCTCGCCTTTGTTCTTGCTGTTTGGGACAGCATCCCTAGCACCTAAAGACCCTCGGTGGCTCACTGGAACAGACTCTTCAGAACAGTGGAACCAAAGGAAGCCCTGGTCCGGGAGACCACAACCACTTTGTAATGAGAGATAAAGGTATGAGGGTTTGCCCAAGTGGCAGCTGCACAAATTGAGTCTATGAGCAATTTAGACTGAAAGGCTACAGAAGTGGCTAATGCCCTAGTAGAATGACCTTTTGGTTTTGCTGGTAGATGTCTTAACTGATAAATAAAAGGCAATGGTGTCCCATAACCATTTAGAGAAGGTCACCTTAGAAACCGGAAGGCCTTGCTTATTGTGAGCATAGGAGAGAAATAATTGGTCTGAATTTCTTAGCTCTTTAGTCCTATGGAGGTAAAAACGCAATGTTCTGTGCACATCCAGTTGGTGAAGACTGTATTTTGCCTTGTTGCTATGACTGGGAAAGAAGATGGAGAGATCAATGGATCGATTTAAATTGTTTTCTGAACAGACTTTTGGTATGAAGGATGGGTTGTTTCTCAGAGAAACTATCTTTGTGAAACACCACATATGGGAGGACAAACACAGAGTGCTTGGAGTTCTGAAACACGTCTAGCTGAGGTAATAGCAACCAGAAAAAGTGTTTTCCAAGAAAGAAATTTTAAGGGACATGAAGCTGCTGGTTTAAAGGGAGGCAGAATCAAAGAAGTCAAAACTAAATTGAAATCCCAAGGAGGAGGTAGATCCCTCACTGGGGGTCTAAGAAGAGATGTTCCTCTCATGAAGGTTTTGCAGAGCTTATGAGACATTATGCTAGAATTAAGAATTCTAACAGAAAAATTAGATATGGCAGCCAGCTGAACCCTGATGGTAGCAGCAGCCGCACATGACTAAAAGGTTCTGCTAGAAATTCTAGAATTTGATGGACTAGGGTTGAAAAGGGGTCTAAATTTCTAGATTCTGCCCAGTAAGAAAATCTTTTCCATTTGCTAGCATAAGTCTTTCTCGTAGTTGACTTATGGGAGGAAACAATATCATGAACTGCTGGGGAGATGCTTGGAAGCCTGGCTAAAGTAGGAAGTGGAGAAACCAAGCTATGAGCTTGAGTCTCTGAAGGGATTGGTGTAACCCACTTGACTGATCAACAGATCTGGCACTGGCTCCACAACCCAAGGCTGGTCTAGAAGGTGGAGGAGTGGAAAAGTACAGTTGTGTACACTTACCATAAATGTAGATGCTAGAGTGTATTCACTATTGCAGTCATTACATTTGTCGGCCTGAATTCCAAAGTCCTGAGTCCTGGGTCCTGCGTCGGCCGCTGTCGCCCCTTCCCTGATGTCAGGTCGTAAGGGGTATATAAAAGATGCGGTAGACGCCATTTTCTTTAGTTTTTCTTACCCCAGATGTCAGGTGCCCCCGGAAAGGGTAGCCAAAATTTATATAAATAAAAATACATACACCAATGTAAACTTTACCTTCATCTACAAGCAAATACACCACATAGGTTGTATAAATCAGAGAAGGAAAGATAGGTTCCATCAGGAGAAAGGGGGATGGCGGGTGGGTAACCTGGACTGCAACAGTGAATACACTAACATCTACATTTATGGTAAGTGTACACAACTGTACTATGTTAGTGTTTCACTGTTGCCAGTCATTACATTTGGGTAGAGTCCCAAAGCTATGGATGGGAGGCTGGAGCTAAACAGCATTAGGAGCGGCTATGAGGCCTTGCAGAACTGCAGTGGCAAAGCCTACCAAGGATTTAGAGTAGAGTGGCAGATGATGGTGCTTGGTAAAGGTGTGCACTGAACTCCAAGTAGCAGCCCCTAGAATGCCCTTGGTAGGTACTCCCCTGAGAAAGGCTGCTGAAGTGGCTGCAGCTCTGGTTGAAGGTGGCCTAATGCCCTTAGGCACTGGCTTGCCATGTGTAAGTAGCAGAAACGAATGCAGTGGCCTATCCACTTTGAAATAGTCTGTTTTGAGATAGCCTTTCCTTGTGATCCTGCAGCATATGCCACTAGTAATTGCTCTTTCGGCATAAATGTTGGGTTTGTCCTCAGAGAAACCCTGTCTGGATAAAAAATAAAAGGTTCCACAGCTATGAGTGCCTGAAGCTCTGAAACTCGTCTTGCAGAAGTTATTGCTAGGAGCAGAGCTGTTTTCCAAGATAAAAACTTTATATCAGCCGTAGCAGCTGGCTCAAAAGGTGGCAGGGTGAGTTTTTCCAAGACATACTTGAGGTCCCATGCAGGCTTTGGTGATCATCTTGGAGGCCTTAAGTTTTTGGCTCCTCTGAGGTACTGTTTTAGCAAGGGATGAGAAAAGATGAGAAAAGACTGACGGCTCTGTATTGTAATGAGCCGAAATGGCAGAGGCATGATTTTTAATTGATGAAAAAGATAAACCTTTGTCCAGCATCTCAGTTAAGTATCGCAAAATCGGAGGAATATTTGGCACAGCTGTATCAGTTCCTTGTGCCTGGTTCCAAGCACAGAATCTCTTCCATTTTCAAGCATAAGATTTTCTAGTACTAGGCCTTCTGGCCTCCAAAATGACATCCATCACAGCTTTACTGAGAGGTGTGTTTTGTATTATTACATTATCCGCCATGCTGCCAGGTTTAAAGTCCTGAGTTGGCTGTCAAGGATCGGATTGTTTTGCTGGGACAGTAGATGAGGTATCTGAGGTAAGGTCCAAGTTGGGCACTGAGACAAGCTCCTTGGTATTGGATACCAGTAGTGGCGGGGCCAGTCTGGGGCAATTTGTATCATCCTTGGCTTCTCCTGTCTAACCTTTAGGAGTACCTTGGGGAGGAGAGGCAGAGGGGGAAATGCATATATTGATACGGCATCCACTTTCCATGCTTGTCTGTGATAAATCCTTGTGCAGGATCTTTTTAGTTGGTAATTGCAAGGGGAGTAAGTAGATGTCCGAGGATCCCCATTTCCTTGTTATCATGCTGAAGACTTGTGGATCCAGGTGCCACTCGTGAGGATCCATGAGGTTTCTGCTTAGGTATGCCAGAGTATTTTTCCTTCTGGCAGGAATTGTGCCTGCAGGTGTACTTGGTAAGTCAATGCTGTGTCCCACAAAGTCAGGGCTAGTCTGCAAATAGGGTAAGAATGAGTGCCCCCCCCTGCTTGTTTATATACCACATGACCGTGGTGTTGTCTGCCTTTATCAGTAGTTGTCCTGGATGAAGTAGGTCCTTGAAGGCTGTCAGGGCATTTTGAACTGCTGGCATCTCTTTTTGATTGATATGCAGATGCATTTGGCTTGAGGTCCATGTGCCCTGAATGCATCTTCCTGCCATGTGGGCCCCCCAGGCATAATCTGATGCATTCGTTGTTAGTGTTTGCCTGGCTGGGGGTAATGTAAATGGCTGTCCCTTGTTTTGGTGACAAGCCTTTTCCCACCATCGAAACTCCTGCTGCAGGCAGGGAACGAGAGTAATCAGTTTCCAGGCTGTGGCAATGTTGAGTCCAAACACTTTTTAGGTACCATTGAAGTTTCCTCACATGAAGTCTTGCATATGGAATTAGCAGGATGCAGGATGCCATGAAGCCCAAAGCATGCAGAAATTTTTCTTGCAGATAACTAGACCTTTGTTGCCAGCATTTTGAAATATGTAGTCAGTTGCCTTTGTCTGGCATGAGATGAGCCATCTGGGCAGTTGCATTTAAGCTTGCACCCAGGAATATTATCTCTTGAGAGGGTACAAGTTTTGATTTCTTTTCGTTGACTGTGTACCCTAGGCATGTTAGAAGTCTTTTCACAATGCCTAAACCCTTTTCGCTTTTACCATTGGTAGGTCAGTTAAAATCCGAAGAAAAAATAAAATATTTGGGTATTGTTTTTTCCACAGATAATAGACATTTCTATGTGAATAATGTTAAGCTGATTTGGGATCATATACTGTCTGATTTAAAAAGATGGAATAATCTGAAATTACCAACAATGGCAAAGGTCTCAATCATTAAAATGAATGTACTCCCCAGAATGTTATATATTTTTCGAGCTAATCAAGTCTCAATTTCCAAGAAATTCTTTAAACAAATTTATACGGAATTAGCTAAACTTGTATGGGAGCCTAGAAAAACTAGAATATCTTATGATAAATTGATGACTCCGAAAAATAAGGGAGGCCTAGATTTACCTAACTTTGAATTATATTATTTAATAATAAATTCTAATAGAATTCTAAGAGTGGCTAACTTTGAGATACCCAGTAGTAAATGGTCACCTAAGTGGTTGGTTTTGAATTACAAACATGCTGTTAGTTTGGATATTAACCCTAAGGCATTACCCTTTTAATAAAGATACCTTCAAATTATATGCTTTAATGGAGCATATTAGATTATACATAATATCGTTACAAAATTTTTTTCAATCTTTAAATCTCTTGCAATATACGATGACTTTCCAACCCTTTCATAAGAATCCGAATTTGAAAATCAATAATCAATTGATAGATCTTAAAAAATTTCCACTTAGTCAATTTAACTGTACTTGATTTATATCCTTATCTTGATATTTCAATACATAATACGTTAAAGGAGATGAGCCTTCCTAAACCTTATTTAATTATAATGAGATAGTTAAAGGATCTTTCCATAAGCTATTTTAGTGATTTCAGAATTAAGGAGGAAGATTTAACTAATTGTTCAAATTTATGGCAAACTCTTATACAGGACTCAATTCATAACGTCTACATATAATCTGGTAAAAGACTTGAAATTTCAAAACCAAATACTCTTGTCAAAATACTGGAAGGATAAAATACCACTGATTGATGATAATAAAATATTAAAAGCAATTAACCTAACCTTAAAATCAGTATCTCTTCAAAAGTTATTTACTCAGCTGATATTTAATAATGCCTATTACACTCGTCTCAGTCTGCATAAATTCCAAAAATTCACCCAAATGCCCATACTGTATTGATCAAACGGCTGATCTTCTACACATGTTCTGGAGCTGTAAATGTATATTTAAACTTTGGAACTCTTTAAAAATTCAATTACAAAAGATGGGTTATCAACATTCCACGCTTTCCTGGGAATTTAGGATTCTACATATCCCTCCGAATAACTTGGATAGATCCCAAATGATCATACTTATAAATATTTTCTTGTTAATGAAGCTTTATATATCTACAAATTGGTTGAATCCATCCCAGACTTCATGGGAAAATTTTAAAAGTGTAGCGATAAAACATATTCTAGCATATTAATTATTAATCAAGGATCATAAGAAAAATATAAACAATCCGAAAATATGGGAGCAAATCTTCAATATCGTGTTGGCTTAATGTTCCGAATCCAGTTTAACCCCTGGACGTACATACTTAATTTGGAAGTCAGTATTAATAATCCTGTATATTGATACTAGATCTTTTAATACTCTCTCAGAATTTTATTTCAATGAAAACTGATCTCATTTAACTGTTGGAAGCATTCATGTATATAATGTATATATATTGTAGTACTGTTATAAGTTTCTTTTAGGTACTGTTTTGTTTTTCTTTGTTTTGTGTATTATTGTATGAACAATTGGAAAAATAATAAAGATTTATTATTGGAAAAAAAAAAGTTTTCACAAATGCCAGATGCTGTAGAAGAATGTCCTTGTTCTCTGCTTGAATTAGACAGTCGTCCAAGTAAGGATATATTTGTATTCCTCTGTCGGCAGAATGCAATTACTGGTGCCAGGCATTTGTAAAGACCCTGGGTGCAGTAGATAACCCAAAGGGTAGTGCAGAGAATTGGTAATTCATTGAGCCAGCCTTGAATCTGAGGCATCTTCTGCATATTTGTCTGATTGGGACATGCAGGTATGCCTCTTTTAGGTCTAAAGTCACAAGCCAAGCGTTCTTGCCCAGCATGGGTAGAAGCTGCTGCAAAGTCAACATCTTGAATTTTGGTATATCCAGGAATGTGTTCAAAATAGATAGGTCCAGTATTGGCCTCCAGGCCTTGTCCTTTCTGGGTACCAAGAACAGTAGAGTAAAATCCTTGTCCCTGCTCTTGCTCTGGTGCTAGTTGAATGGCCCCCATGTCCATGAGGGATGAGACTTGTTTTTGTGCCTCTGCCCATTGATTTTTTGGCAGATCTGGCCAGCCGTTTGACTTTTGCAGGGTATGGAAATGGAACTTGTAGCCTTGAGACACGACATTTAATACCCACTGGTCCTGGGTTATAATGTGCCAATTTCCCCCCTAAGGGGGCTTGCCAGCGGAGAAGTGCTTGGTGCAGGCAGAGAGAAGTCATTGAGACTGTTTCCTGAATGGTTGTGATTTGTCTTCTCCAACTTTAGAGGTAGAAGCACCCCATTGTTTTGAGCGGAATGAACCTTGTGCCTGGGATCTGCCTCTAGGGCATCTGGGTCTGCCCCTTTGAGGTCTGACACAGGAAAGGACCAATTCTTTGTCGGCCAGTGTCCACTAAACCTAGGTGGCTGTACTTGTAAAAATTATTTGACCGTTTGCATAGATTTAGCTTTGTCCTCCATTTTCTTTAACACCTCTTCTGCCTCAACACCAAACAAAGTAACATGCTGTAAAGGTGCATCCAATAATTTAACTAACATGATCAGGTAGATTTTGTTCCTTTAACCAAGCATGCCTCCTAATTACAGAACCCATAACTGCGGCCCTGCAGGAGGCCTCTAAAGAATCAAAACCACACTGCAAAGTATGCTTTCCAACTTGTTCAGCTGCATGTAATAAATTCTGCATTTCCTTGTTTTCTGCACAGAGTTTAACATTTTCTGTTTAAGCAATGCCATGATATGCTGTTGATATTTGAGCATATGAAACTGGCAGTTTAAGGCCCTTATAGCCAAGGTAGCAGATGTGTAAACCTTTTTTCCCCATCTATCCAGTGCCGTAGAATCTCTGTCTGAGGGGGTAGGGTTTTTTGCAGTGGAAGCCTTACCTCCTTTGGGACCCTGAGAAATACTTTCTGGGTTTGCAGCAGGGTTTTTAAAAAGGAATTTATGTGAGTCAGGAACCCTGTAATATCGGTCAGGCTTAACAGGAGCTGGAGGTAAGGAGTCAGGGGTAAGACTAGACACTGAAAACACATCTACAATGTCCAACACAGGTGGGATGGCTAGTGGCTTGTGTTGAGGTAGTAACAGGAAATCCCTGAGCCTCTCTATTTTCAGAAAAATCTTGACTCTCCCAGTGCAAATGCTCCCTCATGGTATGTAAGGTTTCCCCAAAAGAATAGTCCTCTGGAGGAGAAGCTGAAGGTATAGATTTCTTCAGCATCAGAATCCTCATAGGGGGGAAGAGGATATTCCTCATCAGAAGAGGAATCAGAAGAAATGGAAACCTGATCTGAAGATTCATAGTTAGTCTCTTGCCTAGGCCTCTTATCAGGAGGAGGATGGGAACCCCTGATCAAGGTAATCAAGTCTTCGGCCATTTTGAGCATCTGCTTTTTGGGCATGGAGCCCTGTCCACGTGGCTCTTGAGTTTGTTTCTTTGCCTTTGAAGGTGCTTTAGTCTTTGCCTTTGAAGTCTGTTTAATATATATGCTTAGGTCCGAATACACCCTCAGAAGCCAGTGCCTGCTCAGCAGCTCTGGACCCATCTGAAGGTATAGCGTCTGAGGCTCCAATACCTTGAGTTTCCAGTGGCATAGCCGACTCCACATGGGAGTCGGTAGCGGCTTGCGACTCTAAAGTAGCGGGCATCAGGGGCTGCGAAAGTGCCTCACTGAGAACCGGCGACTGGCTTAGGAGAAGCTTAGTCATCGGTTTTGGGCCTCGGTTGTCTATCTTTTCCTTTTTCTTTGCGTTTTTTGTGAACTCCGGTAGTCTGACGGCTGTCAGATGACATTTCTGGATAATTAAACCTGCGTCAAATAGTTTAATGCAAAATCATACTGACACAAGTGCGTTGGTTAAATCTAGCACAAAACCGACAACCTGAAACGTTATGATCAGGGCCTAGGCAAGGAACACAGTAAGAATGAAAGTCCTTATGAGGTATTTGCTTCCCACAAGAAATACAATTAAGTTTTTCTGACATCGGTCTGGAGCAAGAAAAAAGTTTCCCCAACGGGGTACATAGCTTTGTAGAAGACTTCGTATATGAAACTCCAACTCAAATCTCAGGAGTTGGCCGACTGGCACTTGAGAACTGTTTCTGCTTCAGGCACCGTGCGGCAAGAAAGACTCAAGAAAATGGCGTCGGCCACATCTTTTATACCCCTGACGTCAGGGAAGGGACGACAGCGGCTGACAGGACCCAGGATTTTGGAATTCAGGCCGACTGAGGGCAACCTGCCAGCAGGATTACCCAAATGTAATGACTGAAACAGTGAAACACGAAGGACATCCATATCTGTCAAGGTCAATAGGGGGCAATGAGGATCATTTTGCAACCCAATGATCTTGCTTTCTGTAGGAGTCTTGGAATTAGGGGAAATGCATAAAGAGTCCCTGAGGCCAACTGTGGACTACAGAGTCCCTGGGAGTTTGACCTGGAGGAGGAAGCAACCATGTGTGTCAGGGCAAGGGTCCCTGGGACTTTCAAAACCACATCTTTCCACCCTTCTGACCTTTGGGATAATGTCTGTTAGGAGTGGAAAAACTGACTCCCACGGCAGAGTCTCTTGCCTTCCTGCTCACACCTGGTAAGCACATCTTTCACCTGAGGCCAAAAAAACGAAGAGCCATCAAAGGAGTACTTGTGAAAGATGCTCAAAAGGGTTCCGCAAATTGACAGCCGCAGCCAAACACATGTCTCCTGAGAGCCACTCCTGTACCTGCAGCTCTACTCGCTCCATCGGCTGCATAGGAAATCAGCCTCATGGAGGAGTTGTCTATTGAATTAAGAGTCGCAAGCTGGGAAGCTATTTTGGCTGATGCTCCCTCAGCTGTAGGATTTTGGAGATCCCTTTGAAGTAGTGTAAAATGAGAGAATTCAGGGATCTCATGGAGAAGGTCACTGAGGAAAACATTCGCTTCCCATATGTCCATCATCCTAGACTGTTTGGTGGATGGACAGACGAAGAAGTTTTTGCAAACTCTTTCTTGGTGGCTGCTGCTACCACCTTGGCATCAACTGGTACACCTTTAGTGAGAAATTGTTTGTCCTGGGGGGCTGTTATGAATTTATTTGGTCTCCTCGGAGTAGGTTCCACGTAATCCGGAGCTGACCAAGCCTTTCGAGTTAGTATAGACATGAGTGGATCGAAAGGTTGACACACCCAGGAGGTGGAGGGTCGGGAAACGAATGCCTCCAGGTACACAGATTAGTCCTCAGTAGGGGCTAGGGAAGACCAGCCACCCCTCTGCCTAAGCATTTCAAGGATGTCAGCAAAGGAAAAGTACAGTTTTGTACCTACCATAAATGTAGATGTTCGAGTGCTAATACAGCTGCAGTCATAACAGATGGGTTCTTCTGCCGTCAGGCAGGTCCTCGGTCGGCCGAATTCCAAAGTCTAGGTCCGGCATCGGTTGTCGTCGCTTCTTCCCTGACGTCAGTGCGACAGGGGTATAAAAGAACCAGCAGACACCATTTTCTTCAGTTTTTCTTGCCCCAGATGTCAGGTGCCCCCAGAAGGAAGGCAATACATAAAATTATGTAGTAATGCAATGCAATATAATCAAAATACAGTAGTTGCAAGCAAATACACCATAAAAGAATACCCCAATAAGGTTGTAAGAGGAGGTGTTAGCCAATAGGCCTGTCCCAAGAAGGGAAGGAGGGAGGGAAACCTGGACTGCAGCTGTATTGGCACTCTAACATCTACATTTATGGTAGGTACAAAACTGTACTATGTTCATCGTGCATACAGCAGCAGTCATAACAGATGGGTAGAATCCCAAAGCCAAAAAGGGGTGGTAGGCACTAGGTGGAACTAGGAGGAGCCAGCATGCCCTGCAAGACTGCAGTGGCAAAGCCTGCTCTAGTTTTGGAGTATAATGGTAGGTGGTAGTGCTTGGAGAAGGTATGCACAGAACTCCAAGTGGCTGCTTCCAAAATATCTTTGGTAGGCACTCCTCTGAGGAAAGCTGCAGAGGTAGCTGTGGCCCTTGTGGAGTGAGATCTGATGCCTGCAGGTACAGTTTTACCATGAAAAGAGTAGCAAAGGCGTATGCAGTGGGCTATCCATTTTGAGATTGTCTGTTTGGAAAACTGGCTTCCCCTGAGCTCCTATAGCACAGGACACAAAGAGGAGTTCCGATTTTCTGAAAGGCTTTGTTCTGTCCAAATAATAGCGCAGCTGTCTGTGGATGTCCAATGAATGTAGTAGTCTCTCCCCTTTGTTTTGAGGATTAGGGTAAAATGTAGGTAAGTGGATAGCCTGATTCAAAGCTACCCTGGATACCACCTTTGGCATAAAGGACGGGTTGGTTCGTAAGGTGATGAAAGGCTGCACAGCCATGAGGGCTTGTAATTCCGATACCCTGCGAGCTGAGGTGATAGCCAGGAGGAAGGCTGTTTTCCAGGACAAATATTGTAAATCTGTTGAAGCAGCTGGCTCAAAAGGAGGCAAGGTCAGCTTTTCTAGAATGAAATTGAGGTCCCAAGCAGGTATTGGTTGTTTCCTTGGGGGTTTTATATTCTTAGCCCCTCTGAGGAACTGTCTTAAGAGGGGGTGAGAGAATAAAGGTGGATCAGTGTTGTATTCTGCAGAAATGGCTGAGGCATGGATGTTTATGGAGGAGAATGAAAGTCCACTGCTTAGCAGCTCAGCTAGATACTGTAATATTTGAGGTAAATTCAGTTTTCCAGGATTCTGGCCCTTTTTCTCATTCCAGGCACAAAACAGTTTCCATTTTGCGGAGTAAGCTTTTCTAGTAGACGGCCTTCTGGCTTCCAAAATGACTTCCTGTACTTCCTTGGAGAGTAGGGTTTGCTGTGAAATTAAGGAATGTTCCATGCGGCCAGATTGAGTGTTATCAGCTGACTGAAGAGTTTTGAAGCTGTGCTGAGTCAGAAGAGGCATTAGAGGTAGGGTCCATGGTGGGGAATGCGTCAGGCTCCTCAGGAGTGGGTACCAGTGCTGTCTTGGCCAGTCTGGAGCAATGAGAATCATCTTTGGTCTTTCTGCTCTGGTTTTTAATAGAACTTTGGGCAGCAGAGGAAGAGGTGGAAAGGCATAAACTGTCATTGTTGTCCAACTGAAAGAGCGTCCACTCTCCAGGCCTGTGGATGAAAAGTACTTGAGCAGAATTTTGTCAATTGGTGATTTTTGTGGGAGGCAAAGAGATCTATGTCTGGCCTTCCACATGCTTGAATTATCTCTGTAAAAACTTGAGGATGCAACTTCCATTCGTGTGGATCTGTCATATTTCTGCTTAGGTTGTCTGCCAGCGTGTTTTCTTTGCCTGGCAAGTACTGTGCTTGAAGTTCGATTTGTAATTCCAGAGCCATATTCCAAAGTGACATGGCCAGCCTGCATAGGGGATATGAATGGGTTCCTCCCGGTTTATGTACCACATTACTGTGGTGTTGTCTGTCCTTATCAATAGTTGACCTGGATGTAGAAGGTCTTTGAAAGCTATAATAGCATTTATCACTGCTAGCATTTCCTTTTGATTGATGTGAAGGTGCTTTTCTTTTCGGGACCATTTGCCCTGAATGCACCGATGTGCGCCCCCCAGGCGTAGTCCGAGGCATCTGTTGTGATTACTTGATTTGCTTGAGGCTTGCAGAATGGAAGACCTGTGTTTGTTTGGCATGCTTGAGCCCACCACAGAAATTCCTTTTGAAGGCATGGAATTAGTGGTATTGTTTCCAAACTGTGGCTGTGTTGAGACCATAGGTTTTTAGGTACCATTCAAGTTTCCTCATATGCAGCTTTGCACATGGGATTAGTAGTATGCAAGATGCCATGAATCCCAGAGCCTGCAGGATTTTCCTTGCAGTCAGCCTGGTGAAATTTGCTAGTTCTCTGAAGTATTGAGTTAGTTGCCCCCGTTTCTCTGGCGTGAGGTAGGCCATCTGGGTGTTTGTGTCCAAATTGGCACCCAGGAAGATTATTTTCTGAGAGGGTATTAGCCTTGATTTCTTTTTGTTGACTGTGTATCCCAGAGAATTCAACAACATTATTACAAAAGCCAGATGTTTCAGAAGTATGTGCTTGCTGTCCGCTTGGATCAGGCAATCGTCCAAGTATGGGTATATTTGTATCCCTTGAAGTCTGCTGTAGGCAATTACTGATGCCAGGCATTTCGTGAATACTCTGGGCACAGTAGATAAGCCAAAGGGCAATGCAGAGAATTGATAACGGGTTGAACCTGCAAGAAATCTGAGGCATCTTCTGCAATTTTGTCTGATTGGGACATGCAGGTATGCCTCCTTGAGGTCCAATGTTACCAGCCAAGACTCCTTGCCCAGCATGGGAAGAAGCTGCTGTAATGTGAGCATCTTGAATTTTGGTACGAGTAAGAATGTGTTTAGGATGGATAGGTCCAAAATAGGTCTCCAATGTTTTCCCTTCCTTGGTACCAGGAATAGTCTGGAATAAAAACCTTGACCTTGTTCTTGAGTAGGTACCTCTTGAATAGCTTTCATGTCCATGAGATCTGAAATTTGTCTTTGTGCCTCTGCCCTTTGTGTGTCAAGTTTGGCATGCCTCTCATTTTTGGAAGGGTGTGAAAATGGAATCTGTAGCCTCTGTTTATAATGTCCAGGATCCATTTGTCTTTTGTGACAATATGCCAATTTTTCAAAAATGCCAGTTTTCCGCCTAAGGGTGCTGCCATTTGAGCCTTGCTTGGCATGCAAAGGGGAAGTCATTGGGTTTGCTTTCTGAATGGCTGCGAACTATCCTCACCACCTCTGTGTAGGAGCGTGCCATTGTCTGCCTCTAAATGATCCTTGAGATTGCCCTCTGCCCCTCGGGCGCCTGTATCTACCTCTTCGGGGTCTGTCCATGGCTGGAAAGGACCAATTTTTGGAAGGCCAATTTCTACTGAAACGTGGAGGTTGTACCTGTAGAAAATCTTTCACTGTTTGCATTGATTTAGCCTTTTCCTCCATTTTCTTTAATACCTCCTCAGCTTTAACACCAAATACATCCTTTTGTAGAGGGGCATCTAGTAATTTAGCTTTGACATGATCTGGTAAGGTTTGCTCCTTGAGCCAGGCATGTCTACATATGACTGACCCTGTAACAGCAGCTCTACATGAAGCCTCTAGGGCATCAAAACCACATTGCAAGGTATGTTTACCCACTTGTTCTGCACTATGCATCAAATCCTGGAACTCCTTCAAGTCTGGTTGTTCAGGTTGTGACATTTTGCTTCTCAACTGTGATAACAGAAACCGCTGATACTTTAACATATGGAACTGGCAGTTTAATGCCCTCATGGTTAAGGTGGCCGAGGTGTATACCTTTTTTCCCCACCTTTCTAAAGATCTGGAATCTCTCGGAAGGTAATGGATTTTTAGCAGTGGAGGCCTTTAATCCCTTTGGGGCCCTGTGATATAGTTTCTGGGTCAGCCGCATGGCTTTTGTATAAAAATTGGTGAGAGTCAGGAATCCGGTAGTACCTGTCAGGCTTGACTGGGGCTGGAGGTAGACAGTCTGGGTTAAGGCAGGCCTCAGAATACACCATCTAGTATGTCTAAGACAGGAGGTATAGCCAGAGGCCTGTACTGAGGTAGCAAGAGAAAATCCCTAAGCCTTTTCTTGGAGTCTGAGTACTCTTGGCCTTCCCAGTGGAAGTGTTCCCTCAAGGTATGCAAGGTTTCCCCAAATGAGTAATCCTCTGGGGGGGAGACAGAGGGAATGGACTCCTCTGCATCAGAATCTTCAAAAGGGGAGTAAGAATGTTCCTGTTCATCAGAGTGCTCTGAAATAATGGAGGCCTGGTCTGAGGAGGGGGATTCTTCCTCCACTCTGGGCCTTTTGTCCGGGGGGGGGGTTGAGAACCCCTGATAAGAGTAATTAAATCCTCAGCCATTTTAAGCATCTGCTTTTTAAGCATGGGACCTGGAGAAGGGCCTTGTGTAGCTGGTCTCTTAGAATGCATGGCTGCTTTAGACTTAGTGAAAGCCTTGATGGAAAAAGATGATGAAGGTCTGAAGACACCTTGAGAGGAGGCAGACCTGTCTACATTTTGAGTTTCACCACCAAGAGTGGCTTCGGTATCTGTAGTCGGGGTGTGGGCCGAGGAGCCTGCGACCTCGGGCACAGGAGACACCGCCAATGAAGTGTCATCGGTAGGCAGGGGCTGTGTAGGCGCCTTGCGGAGAACCGGACCACCTGTAGTCGGCTTTGGCGTGGTGTCGGTAGAGGCAACGGACCTCGTGTGTCGGTCCTTATCTTTGCGTTTTTTTAGACAAAACTGGAGTCGGAGTATCCGACGACATAATGTAGTTAAATTTTTTGCCAAAACAGTGCTGGGCGAACTTCGCCCGATGCTTAATGGTGCGCTTGTTGAAAGTAGCACAAAAACGACAGACCAAGACGTCGTGGTCTGGGCCTAAGCAAGGAATGCAGAGGGAATGAAAATCCTTATGCGGTATTTGCTTCCCACATGAAATACAACTATTAACTTTGTCTGACATCGGTCTGAGGCAAGAAAAGTTTCTAACGGGTACTTAGCTTTCAAGAAGACTTCGGTTGCAAAATTTTTGTAATTTCAGGAGCTGGCCGACCGGCACTTGCGAACTGCTTCTGCTTCGGGCACCGCACGGCAAGAAAGACTGAAGAAAATGGCGTCGGCTGGTTCTTTTATACCCCTGTCACACTGACGTCAGGGAAGAAGCGACGACAACTGACGCCGGACCTAGACTTTGGAATTCGGCCGACCGAGGACCCGCCTGACGGCAGAAGAACTCATCTGTTATGACTGCAGCTGTATGCACGATGAACATCTTCTGAGGGGTACCCTTCTGATTCATCCAGGTCTGTATCTGAGGTGAGACTCAGGTGAGTCTAGGTGCTTCCTCTTGCACTTCTTCCGGGGAGGCTCCTCCGAGTGATCAGTGGAGGCCTCGGAATAAGAGGGGTCACCCAATAGGGTGTCCTGGGGCATAGGTTCCCTACGCTTCTGGGCCTGAGGAGCAGAGATTGGCACAGGCACCACAAGAGAAGGAGCCAATGGGGCTGATAGTAGGGCTGTTTCAGGACAGCACACTCCGCATGACATCGAAGGCATCCCGACCCCGAGGCAAAGAAAGCTCCAGCTCTGAAGAGATGGAGTCCTTCTCCGTGTCGAGGGTGACGGCTCCAAGGCTGATGTGGGAGCAGCGCTCACCTGCGCCAAAGCTCCGAGAGGGAGAGCGGGGTGGGACAAGGGTCTGATGCCACTTCCCCCCTCGGAGCAGACGAGAGCGCTTCGGTGCCCAGATCCCTCGATGGATGGAACAAACGAGGTGATCGGAGCCGACACTGGAACCGAAGAGGTGATCGGCACGGTCGGTTCTACTATCAGCACGTCCATGGTCTCCGGCTCCGAACTAAGTGTAGTCGGAGGAGGAATGGAGATGGAGGCGGATGCAGCCACAAATTGCTGAGGTGGGCTGGAAAGTAATTTCACAAGGGCCTGTGATTTAAGAAACCTGCTGACTACTCTCTCCACGTCCTGATCCGATAACCTGGAGGAGAGGAGTGGGATGAAGAGCGATGACTGCGTTCACTTCGTAATAAGGGTGACTGTGGCACCGAGCGGATCGGCTCCAATGAAGGAGACCTTGCTCGCTTGTGGCTCCGAGACTGCTCCGAGGTAGCAGTTGGAACAGAGGGAGGAGTTGACCTGTCGATGCTAGTTTGCACTGAAACTTGGTTGTTCAAGCCCAGGAGTTGGTTCCGAGGATGGAGCAGACAGCTTGATAGACAGAGGATTTCACTGGCTGAGAACCTTTAGCCAGGGAATCCTGTGGTTTCAATAATCCTCGAAAGATTAATTTGTTTTTTTTGCGCTCCTGCAGGACCTTTGGACTAAATGCATGACAGAGCAGGAGTCGTACAGATGCACAGCCCCTAAACAAACACAGCTAGTGTATCCATCTATCAGAGAAATTTTCTGACAGCATGAGTTTTTTTTTTTTTTTTTTTTTTTACAGTCAAGGAAAGGAGAGCCTCCAACTTAAACGGAGGTCCTGGGGGGGGGGGGGCGCTAATTTAAACGGGTTCAGGGGAAACGGAAAGGCCTGCGAGAATGGAGCGACAGTGAACAAAGCTACAACACACAAGAAAGGCGATAAGGAGATTAAATACTATATCTGGACAAAAACTGATAAATTTTGAAGAACAAACAATAATAGAAAAAAAACATACTAAGCCTGAGCCAGTAACGAAGCAACCTCACAGATGGTGGCAAACGAGACCTGGGTAACTGACGCTGGGCACTCTGGGATAAGGGTTAGCCTCAAGCCAGTAAATAGCTCTCGAGCTACAGAAGTAGGCCAAGTCAGAGCCAAGGATCAGCTCCGAACCCAAACAGCAACAACAAAGGCTTGATGGGACAACTTATCACATTTAATCCCCCGGCAACCATTTAAATTCCTCAGTATGCTAAACAATTTCCTTATTAGCAAAAACTTTCTTTTAGATTACTGCCTTTCAATAAACTGGGATATCTATACATCTAATGTAGTATGTGCCAAAAAATTCCTTGACTTAAATTCCCTTCAGCAGCTGATCTACAACTTTCTGGAAAGCACAGCATTCCTGATCTCATTGTTATAAATAAGGCTCTCTCTTTCACTACTCCTCTGGTATTAAAGCCTGAACATAAACTTGATGATCTTTAAACTCCCCAAATCTCTGAGCATACACCACTAAACCTATTAACAGATATGCCAACCTCAACCTACTATGAGGGAGATATCAAAGCCTTTTGACTGCACCTCCCCTGACCTTAACACAGCCACAAGTTTTACAAAAATTCTACAGCCGTTTAGAAAAACACAAAGCTCACAGTCCCCTACAAGAACAAAGCATCACATGAAATTCAAATCACCCTAATGGTCCACTGGCAAACATAAAAGAATAATTCCTTGTGTTTAGTAGATCTAAACCCAGTCTTCAATATCAAAAGCATTACAAAAACTGAACACTACCAGGCCTACTAAAAGCACCCATGAACTTAGGTGGCTTCTGATGCTTAGCTGTTAGAAAAATACCCTATGTTGGCCAAAGCATTCATAATGGGACCTCTTACTTTGACGCAAGTGACAATGCCAATATTATTGTGAACAAATTTAGTGCCTTCCCTCCTAACATTTCTATTCAAATCTGTAAAATATCTGAACTCCTTACTCCATTTCCAAAGATCATTTACTAAAGAGCTAACCATGCCCAAAAATACTTTGTGGGACCTGACAATATACCTAATTGCTTAATGGTGTTCAACATGCACTAGAAGAAACTCAAGCTGTTTAGCTGATGTTTATTTACTGTGTTTGCCCCTGAATGATGCCCCTTAAAAGGGTGGCCTTACACACCACCATTTTCTACATGGGGTTGAGGTGTCAGATCAACTGTCATCCATCTCTCAACTCAATGCCACAATCCTGCCTTCGACAGCCATGACCAACTGTCCCAGGACTAACAATCCATCCATTTCTTTGCTGGACACCATTTCCTATTGCCTTCTTGCTGTCTCTGCCACATATTTACCATATTTTCTGCTTTCCTGCACATGTACCTGAACTACTGATGCTTTCTGACATTCTCTGGAACTGGAGATGTTTTCTATTCTGCTCCGATTTCATCACTTCATTATCTGCCCAAATGTCTCAGCAAACATCAAGTCTACTGAGCAGTCTAAATTCAGACCAGGGATGCAGCACATCTTACCTTCTGCTGCTATGCAAATTCATTTACCAGTCTCTCCAGCAGCACTCGTAGCAAAGCAGTATTTCTTCTCAGCTCGGTGCACCTTTCCTACCTCCTTTTCCCTTTACTCCTCCTTTCTTTTAATAGCTTCCTGGACGTTTGCATTCCACCAGCTTTCCTTATTTGCATGGCCAATCTCAGCCACACATTTATTCTAGAAGACCTCACATACCTTTTTGAGACACTAAACTTTTCCAACTCTAACAAAGATGGTGTCTTCCTGAGGTGATACGGCTTGGAGTATTTCCTTGAACTCTTGCACTTTCACTCCAGTCAATCTCCAGGTCTTCAGCCTGCCTCTGTTGATCTTAACAGCCTTTTCTGACCACTGCTTGCAGCAGATTATGGCCACCAGTGGCTTAGGCTGTAGGCAAACTTTCACTTGCATCACTTGGCAAATGCTTATTTGACCTCAATTCCTTCTCTTTACCAAGAGGTTTACAAAAGTTGCATGCTAGCCACTCATGTGATCAATTACTCTCTCCTGCTGAACTGTGTGTTGGCCACCATCAAGCCATTTGCCAGACAGAAGTCTAGAATGGCCTCTCCTTTATTCCTGTTGCCCCGTCCATGTGGACCCAGGCAGTCCTTTTATCCTGTTCAGTCTGTGCAGGTACGACCTTACAGATCAGCATTACAGCGCCATTACCCCTCATGGAGATGGACAACATGTAAAACTTCTGCAAAGGCAAAAAAACAATGGAAATACATGGCTAGGCTTCTAAATATCCTCACAAATACCATAATTAGTACCAATGAACCTAGAAGCCTCATCTGCAAAGCATGGAAGATATTACAACTGACCGCAAAACGTGACAGCAAACTTTTTAGACTTAACAGCCAAATGTCTGGCTTTGTGAAAGTCACATCCTGTTTAATCTGGGAAATTTCTTCAAAAGGGTTAAAGAAGCTTCAGATGTTGGCCATGCACTACATGCAGAGCTTGCTGATAGGACCCCTCAGTTTTGAGACTTCTCAGATCTCCAGGACCTTTGCCTAACAAAGGTTTCAAAAGATTGAAAATGGGGTACTGCCAAGTCATCCTAGGACTTCCAACCCCCCAGAATTAACTCTCCCCAATAAACTCTTGCTGTACTAAAAAAGGTCTCCAACTAAATCAGAAAAAGTAGTTTTACTACTTGTGCCAGACAACCCACCACTCACTGTCTAGACAACAGACAATCCTACCCCTGATCACACGGTATGGACAACATTCCTGAATGAAATGCAACAGTAAATATGCTTTCCACAGGCGAGACAATTAACTTTTTCAGACATCGGTTAGTGCAAGAAAAAAAGATCTCCAACGGGGTACTTGGCTTTAGAAGTTTTCCACTGAAATTCAACTTCTGGTAGCACCTGACCAGCACTTGTGTTAACTGCATCTGCTATGGGCTCCACTCCAAGAAAAGATCAATGTAATGACATCGGCTGTCTTGCTTTATAGCACTGACTACCTGACATCAGACTACAGGCGACTGCAGCCAACACAAAAAAAACACTGACTCTGGTATTCGGGCAAGCCGAGGGCTACCACAGCAGGGATAACCCCACAGGTGATGACTGCAACAGTGAAACATGAACATATGGTGATGTCTTAGTCAGTGTGTAAATGTTGGTGCTATTGACTACACCATGCACAGTGACAGAAAGTACAGTTGTGTACACTTACCATAAATGTAGATGCTAGAGTGTATTCACTGTTGCAGTCATTACATTTGGGTAATCTGATGGCAGGTTGACCTCAGTCAGCCTAAATTCCAAAGTCTTGGGTCCTGCATCGGTTGCAGTCTTCTCTTCCATGACATCAGGTAGTCAGAGGTATAAAACATGCAGCAGATGTCATTTTCTTTAGTTTTTCTTGCCCCCAATGTCAGGTGCCCCCAAAAAGGTAGCAATATTATATATATATATATATATATATATATATATATATATATATATATATATATATATATAGGTTTACTATTAAATGTTCGAATGCACTCCGTGCGAACGGCGACCCCATCGACGCATTTGCGCGAACCGAAACACCGAAACCATTTCGATAGCGAACCGAAACCGCGAAACTCCGACGATCGACATTACCGGCCGCGCAACACCTCCACACCCATGCTACCATGGGTCGGATGGGGGCGAGATTTTGCCGTTCGCACATCTGGGCGTCGGTGTAGTGACGTTCGCAGTTCCGCGTTCGGGCAATGCACGTCGCACAAAACGGGATCGACAATTTGATAGCAAACCATATATATATATTCATGCATCAATATAAACTTTACCTTCATCTACAAGCAAATACACCACATAGGTTGTAGAAGAGAAGGAAAGAAAAGTACAGTTTTGTACCTACCATAAATGTAGATGTTAGAGTGTTCACACTGCTGCAATCATCACAACTGGGTTATCCTGCCATCAGGCGGCCCCGCAGTCGGCCTGAGTTCCAAAGTCTTGGTCCGGCATCGGTTGCGGTCGCTTCTTCCCTGACGTCAGTGCGACAGGGGTATAAAAGAGGCAGCCGACTCCATTTTCTTCCGTCTTTCTTGCCATGCGGTGCCCGAAGCAGAAGCAGTTCGCAAGTGCCGGTCGGCCGACTCCTGAGATTTTCAAATCGAATTTCAGAGCAAAGTCTTCAATAAAGCTAAGTACCCCATTGGGGAACCTTTTCTTGCCTCAGTCCAATGTCAGAAAAGTTAATTGCATTTCTTGTGGGAAGCAAATACCTCAAGGATTTTCATTCTTATTGTATCCCTTGTCTAGGCCCAGACCATGACGTCACAGGTTGTCGGTTTTGTGCTAGGTTTAACTAACGAACTATTAAACGTCGGTTGGTATCCTTTGGGTCAAGGGACAATAAGAAGGCCTGATGTAGAATGAGAGGCAAGAGTCTGTAGAGAACATTTTGAAGACTGGTACCTGAAGAAAGGTGTTGAGTGGAAAAGCCAGAATTTGGTCTCCAGCATCCTCCTCCTCCTCTCAGTACAAGGAACAGTATGGAGCAGAACCCTGTTCATGCATACTATGAGGGAAGCATATGTTGTACCCTGTTGGATTAGAGAGTTTGAATAAAGAGATAAAGCTCAGCCTGATTGTGAGGAGGCACAGGATGCCCACAGAGGTAACCCATTCCAGGCAATTCTGTACCCATCCTGAATGCAGTACCCCATTTGTTTATTACGAGCATTTGTCCATTACGAGAAGCCTGTTTAAGCATGAGGACTGCCCTCTGGAGAGGGGCAGGGAAGAACCTACGGAGAGAGGGCAAGAGCAGAAGGGAGTCATGCAGAATTATCTGGGTAAGAAAGCCTCCCAGATCTACTGTCCCCCTCAGGTTTTTCCTGAAATCTCTTCCTAGGAACTTTCTTGGTCTTATGAGAAGGCCTGTGGTACCCATGAGTGAAAGAAGTGCGCTTAGCATGGTAATTTTTTTGGTATCTGAGAACTGAAGGTTCATAGGTTCGTACTAGGCTATCTGCCCTAGGGCATTTATAAGCCTAGCCAGAATGTGTGTGGCTTACACCACCCCTTAGGATGAGAATACTATGCCCTTTTAGGGTTTAGTTTACTATGCCTCTGTCTAGTAGTGACACAGAGATGACCCCCGGGGTAAACCTACGATCTCCCATCCACTGGTCGAGATTTCTCTTGAATAGAGTCAGTGAGGGGCTCTGCCTAACATGGACTGGGATTCTGTTCCAGAGTGTAGGTAGCCTCTGGGTTATGAATCTGTCCCTCCAGCACGTCCTATTTATTTCTGTGCTGAGGTTTAGGTCACTTGTTCTCGTGGCTCTGATGGATTTGGATTTTCTGAGGTGGAGTATGTCCATTAATTCAGGATTGGACATGGCCTTGTATGTCAGGCACAGATCACCTCTGAGTAGGCGGTATGCGACTGAATAGAGCTGGAGTTTTTTCAGTCGGGCAGCATATGACATATGTTTAAGACCCTTTATCCTCTTGGTGAGGAACTTTTGGGGTCTTTCCAACTGCTGCAGGTGTCGGGTGAGATACATCCCAAATGGGGCATTGTACTCGATCATTGGCCTGATAAGAGAAGAGTACAGGGGCACAATGACCTCTCTTGATCTAGATGTGAAACCCTTCATAAGGTGGGCAATATAGGTGGTCTTCCTAACCACTTTGGCAATGTGAGTGTCAAATGAGAGGTTACTGTCAACCTGGGTCCCTAGGTCCCTGATTACCTCTTCCGTACTTAATGGATTACTGCCTATGTGGTAATTTGTCGGTACCTTGTTTTTCCCAAAGAGTATGACTATACATTTTTTGGCGTTCAGCTTAAGGCCATGGCTCTGGCACCAATTATCCGTTTCTATGAGGCCTCTCTGAAGGATGTTTGTGTCCGCTGGAGTATCAATTATGGCGCCCAGTTTACAGTCATCTGCGAACTTTGTCAGCCACAATCCTCCTATGTTTGCCTGTACCTCGGAAAAATAAATGCCGAACAAGAGGGGTCCCAGGACTGAGCCCTGTGGGACACCGCTTGTGACTGGCTTAGAGTCTGATATAGCTCCAGCAACTCTGACCCTGTGGGTTCTGTCCTTGAGCCAGTTTGCAACCCATCTTGTGACATATGGGTTTACATTTAAGCTGGTGAGTTTGTCTATGATGCCCGAGTGGGGTATTGTGTCAAAGGCTTTTGCAAGGTCAAGGTAGGCTGTGTAAACTGCCTTACCCTCATCAATGGCCTTAGTGACAGTTTCAAAAAAGTCGACCAAGTTCAAAAGGCAGGATCTGCCCTTGACAAAGCCAAATTGGGTAGGATCCAATGTCTGTAGGTCCCCAATGTCTTTGTTTACGAGTTCCATAATGATCCTCTCCATAGCTTTGCAGACCAGGCTCGTCAAGCTTATGGGGCGGTAATTTCCAGGGTCCGTAGAAGCACCGCCTTTGTGAAGTGGGACCACTGTTGCCGTACGCCACTCTGGGTACATATCCTGTAGTAAGGCTAAGATTAAACAGCAGCCTTATGTGTGGGTTTAGTTCCTCTTGGAGTTCATGTAGCACACAGCCAGGGACACCATCCGGTCCCATTGATGCTGTGTTTTTAGCTTTAGAGAGGGCGGCTCTCACCTGGGCATCTGAGATGTTAGGGAGGCTACACTCTGCTGGGATAGTTATTTCTCCTTTTGTGGGGGAGGGGAAGGAGAAATTTGCACTGAATATGTCTGCCAGAATGTTGGCAATGTCAGTGGGTTCAGTGTATTGTGTCATTTTGGACTAACTGAGCATATCTGAGAGTTTCCACCCAGGTTTCTAACATAGCTAAAGAAGGCCTTGTGATTGTCTTTTGTGTCTTTTGCGATTTTTCTCTCAAAGTTGGCCTTGGATGATTTTATGAGTGATCGTAGTTTTTTGCTAGTACTGATCAGAGATGCCTTCCCTTTTAGGGATTTTGCTCTGTCATGTTGTAGTTTCCTCCTCCTGCTGTAAAGTTTGTTTATGGCTGGGGTCCACCAGACCGGGCGCCTGCCTTTGGGGGAATGGGTCTTGGTTTTATTTGGGATTGCATGATCCATGCATTCTTGCAGGTGCCCATAGAAGGCATTTGCAAAGGATTCAGCAGTGTGGGTTGTGGTTTCCACTGGCCAAGGGGCCTTGAAGGATACCACTTCAGTCTTAAGAAGTGTGAAGTTTGCTTTTGAGAAGTTCTTCACTGTGGTCTTTTGTGCAGGGGTGGGGGCGGGATGTGGATTTCCAGTGAGATTAATTTATGGTCTGATCTTACCAAAGAGGGATATACTTCCGGTGTGGAGCATTTTGTCCCCATGTTTGTGATAATCAGGTCTAGTATATTGTCTCCTCTTGTGGGAATGGTGACTAGTTGTTCCATTGCATTTGAGTTTATGAATTCTAGGAACCTTTGGGCTAGGGTGTTGGGGCTTGAGTAATGTTCCCAGTCTATGTTTGGGTAGTTGAAGTCTCCCAAAATGATGGTATTTGGAGAGACATTCATACTCTCCAGTGTCTTCAGGAAGGCTGTGTGGGGTTCCTGAGTTTGAGAGGGTGGTCTGTAGCATGCTACTAACTGTAAGGCAGTTTTGCCTATGGTTAGTTGCACCTGGACAGTCTCCGATGCTTCGTGCGTTGCCACTAACCTGGAGGTGTGGGTATCTGATGAAAATGGATACTCCCCCTCCTTTTGTGGTTCGGTCCAAGTTTTGGGGCCGGAAAGCATGATATGAGGTAAAACCTGATAGTGCTGGGGTGCTCTCAGGAGCCTTGAACCAGGTTTCAGTCACTGCACAGACATCGATGTTCTCCATACTGAGGAGGGCTTCGAGGGCGTGCATCTTAAGGTTTAGACTTCTGGCATTGAGCAGCATTACCCTTAGTTTTTTTCCACTTGTGTTTTCTAGGCAGGTAGGATTGTCATTTGAGCCTTGCCTAAAAAAGGCACTATGGGGGTGGCAAGAGCCTTTGCCAATATCCGGAAGCCCAGGGGTGACAGGTGCAAGCTATCCCTTGCGAAGCAGCGTGGCTTGTCAAGCATGTCATCCCAAGCAGACAGACATTGGATCCCCTTAGAATGACACCAGTAATTAAGCCAATTGTTAAAACTGATCATTTTGTCTTTGTACTGTGGCAGCATTCTTGGTGAGGGTAAGATGCTGCTCAGGGTCAGGGTCATACCGGCCTGGGCTACATAATCAGAGAGCTCCTCTATGTCTCTCTTCATGTAGTCCAGGGAGGTATGTCTCAGGTAGTTCACACCGGCATGTACAATGACTGAGTCATATTTGTACTTGCTGTGGAGTGACCTCAGTGCTTGTGTTATGTGGCGGATTCTAGCTCCCGACAGGCAGCTTACTGTGACCTTTTCCTTGTTCAGTCTGGTGAGCGGGACGTCCGTGTGTCTGACTATGGAGTCACCTATTACAAGTGTGTCTGGCATGTTGTTTGGCCTCAAGGGCTGTGACTGTTTAGCACACTGACTTTGTGAACTATGTGTTGCATGTGCTATGTCTTGAGGTGGTGGTTGCTTGGGTGTCTGCTTTGGAGGCCTCTGTTTTGGTAGATTTTTAATCAGCGCCTCTGAGTAAGTTTTTGTGTGTTTATGTGTTTGGTTTGCAGTTGTGATAGTTCTATGTGAGACTGGGTTTGTGGTGTGCGTGGTTACCTTCTCCTCCTGACTGGTCTTGCCAGTACTGAATTGAGAGAGCTCAGCCTCCAGTTTGGCTATATAGTTGCATCTCTCGCATATATTTGTTGGGAGGAGGAGAGGGTTGTCTGTGTACAGGAGGCAATTGTAACATTGCCTCAAGATTCCCAGATTCACCAGTTGAACAGGAGAGGACGCCAGCAACTGACCCTTCGACATGCTAGAAATAGTGAAAAAGATTGCTGTGTAACTGAGTCAGAAAGGACCTATAGGGAAATGGGTACTCAACAGAATTTAGGTGAATGAAGTACTTTCTTTTGTTTAAGAGTGCTTTATCTGTATAAAAAATGCTTTAGGAGCAAGTGCTGAGCTTTTCAGACAGAGTATAGGCTGTTTAGATTGCAAGTAGAACAGTACTAAGGGAAAAATTGAAGAGCAGACTTGGCGGAGCCAGAAAAAGTTTAACCTTGTTTAACCCTATGCGCACGACCGCGCAAAGCCGTGCAAACGCGGATTTTAATCAGTGAACTACAAAAGAGCTAGGAATGGTCCCAAACAACCAATTACTACAGCTTCTTGTGCTGAGGTCACTTCCCCCAAGGACAGGTAGGCTGCTCAAGGCTCCCCACTCCCACTGGTGAGCAAAGAAACTTCCTTCTATCCAAGTAAGGTAATGGACAACACAGGAACTACACCACAGCCCAGAATACAGCAATGCCTGTATACTGGTCTAAACTAGTCGAGAAAGGCGGGAAAACAAGGATTATTTTTTTGTTTTTTTTGTAGAAATACACAGAAAATGCAGAGACAGTGATAAATTAGTAACACAGGCTAGCACACTTTAGTGGGCAGCCTCCACAGTTAAATTAAACAAGCAAGCAAAACTTTCAATTAAATTCGACTAAATGTAACTTTAAGTGCAGATTTTAAAATAAATGCAGTAATCAGTAAAAAAACAGTTCAGGCTAGTTCAAAGTAAGCAGCAGAAGCTATTTTCAGTGGAAAAAAAAAAAAGCAAAGATACTTAAATCCAGAAGGTAGTCGCTTTTTCGAGTTCCTTGCTGCTAGGACCACTCTGTAAACCCACGTGGAGCTTGTCTGAGCAGTATAGCTTGTCTGAGCAGTATAGCCTGAAGTAACACAGACGTGTCTACAGTCCTTCAGGAGTTTGCTCCGTTCCTGAAGTTGCATGAAAAAAGATTAGCAGCTTCCGGGCTGAACAATAAATCCCCGTTAAAGGAGAGTCTTAACCTTTGTTTTAAATATACTTCGGGAGGGGCTGGGAATGTATACATGTAAACCTCCTGATTACAAATGAAATAGCAGCTGCCCTGAAAGAAGCTTCTACTGCATCATAGATGCATTTAATGTTGTGCATGGTCACATGGGAAGCCTGAGGCATCATGGATAAGGCCCGTTTACTACCAGATTCCTCAGAATTGGGCTAAATCTGGTTAGTCAGACTAGACAAGTATTTTGTCGTGTGTATGGTAGTTAAGAACTCAAAGCCAGAGTGGACAAGGTACAAACTTTTTTACTCCATCTGTCCTATCAGAAGGGACAGCATTAGCATTAAGCAACAACTTGTAGGATTTGACCATAGAAAGGAAAACAAAACTGATGGGTCTGCCACTGGAGTTTTGTAAAGGAATTTTAATTCTTCGGGATCCTTGTAAAATCTACTAAGCCTTTTAGGGGCTGGAAGCTGGGAATCAGAGCCGTGAAAGATGGATGCAAAGGCATCCAAAAAGGCCTCTAGAACAGGCGGCACATGAGTGAGGGAAGGCTGCTTACCCCTAGAAGGCTATAATATATTTACTGAATACCAGAAATTTCTTCTGATTTCCATTTAAACAGCATCATACTAACATGTTTTCCCAAAGTAAGCTTCCTCCACTGGAGAATCAGGGGAGATGGTATCCTCAGAGCCCACCTGGCCTAGGGAATGGACCATTAAAGAATATGCCCTGGAGTGCTCATCCGAAGCAGTATCTTCTCCATCAGAAGAGATTTCCAAGCACCTCTTTTAAGGTGTGTTAGGAGAAGCAGATCTCTGGGTACACCTATGACAGGAAGCAGCCAGAGTGCTATGTTTGCTTCAAAAGGCCCTGAAAAGTCCATCCACTATTCCTGAAGTCGGGGGTTAGTAACATTTTTTTACTTTGTTTCTTTTTCTTCTGTGCAACATCTGCTTTAACTGGAGAGGCTCTGACCCCAGATGCATTTAGGTCCATAGGCGTTTGTTAGGCCAACTACCACAAGGACCTTTTTAAGCCTAGCCATGCACCCCAAATATCTGACAATTTCTGAAGCCCTTAATAAGTGTAAGCATGGGCCTAAATTGTTACCTCTGTCCATTAGAGACGTAGGTGCCAAACCAGGGATGAATGTCTGGTTTCCCATCCAATTGTCCAAGTTGCACTTGAATTGGGTTAGGGAGGAACTCTGCTTCACATGGATGGGGAGCCTATTCCATAGACAGGGTAGTCTCTGGAAGATGCACCTATCTCTCCAGCAGGTCCTATATCACAGGCAACATTTAAATCTTTAAAACATGTAATTCTGGTACTGTTTGTTTTGTGGATATGCAGGAGGTCCAGTCAGAATCTGACAATGCCCTATATTTCAGACCTAGCTCTCCCCTCAAAAACATGTAGGAAAAAGAATACAGGGGATAGGGCATTGAGGCAGTCTGCACAGGACATGCTACTTATGCCCTGTATTGTTTTAGTGAGGAACCTCTGTGGATGTTCCAACTGTTGGATATGCCTGATTAGGTACATACCAAAGGGGGCATTGTACTCTATAGGTCTGATGAATGCTGAATACAGTGGAACAATGACTTCCTTGGACTTTGATGCCATACCTTTGTTTATAAGTTGCGCAACACAATGATTTCATCACCACTGTAGACACGTGATGATCAAAGGCTAGATTACTTTGTGCCCCCCCTAAGTTCCTGACTACTGGGTCAACTCTAAGGGGCGTGTGCCAATATGATAGTTACCAGAGGGTGGATGACTTCCTAAAGGATACTATTATGCATTTCTTGGCATTTAGTTTTAGTCCATGGCTCTAACACCAGTTGTTTCCGTCAGCCTTCCTGGAGAACATTTGTGTCAGTGAGAGATTCAATGACTGCTCCTAATTTGCAATCTGCAAACTTAGTCAGCCAGAGGCCAATGACACTGGCCTTGACTTCTGAGAAATAAATGCCAAAAAGGAGCGGTCCAAGGACTGATCCCTAAGGGTTGAGGGACTCCACTTGTGACTGGCCTCTTTGTAAAGGTGGCCTCCCCAATTCTAACTTCCTGGGTCCTGTCTGAGCCAGTTGGCTATCCACCAGGTAACATACGGGTTTGTACCTAACCTCGAGTTTGTCAACAATACCAGAGTGGGGTATTGTGTCAAATGCCTTGGCCATGTCAAGGTAGGCAAAGTGAATGACTTTGCCCGCATCCACTGCTTTGGTGATGACCCTGAAGTCATCCACCAGATTGAGTAAGCATGATCTGCCTTGACGAAACCAAACTGGATTGGGTCCAGTGTCTGGAGGCTTACATCTCTCTTGAACATCTACATGAGAATTCTTTCCATGGATTTACATACAAGGCCAGTGAGACTTATGGGTATGTAGTTTCCAGGGTCTGTAGATGGCCTACACCTTTGTGCAGAGGGATGATTGTTGCCTTTCTCCATTCATGAGGCACGAAGCCTGTTTGGAGGCTACAGTTTAAGGCCCTGATAGGTCATGTTTCATACTATTTAGAAGGCATCTTGGGATATTGTCTGGGCCCATTGATGGTGTTCTTGGTCTTACAGAGCATTAAGGACCTGTTCCCTAGTGATAGTAGGGGGAGTTGTACATATTTCCTGAGAGAAGGTTGAGGGGGAGAGAGGGGTAAAGTTGGAGCTGAATTCATCAGCCAGGAGGTTAGCTATTTCTTCTGGTTCAATATAGGTGGCTCCATTTACAATGAGCTCTGAACACAAATGCGTACTGCCTTGGTGGTTGCAGACATAGCTAACGAATACTTTGTGGTTGTCATTGGCCTGGGAAGCTTTATCTCAAATTTGTCTTTGGTAGACTATTTGCCCTCTGAGTTGTTTGTTTAGTTTGAGAGCGATTTTATCCTGCTGGGTGCTGCACCTCCTAATTTTTGCCATGATTTTTACAGCCAACTGATTTTGTGATTCCACCAGGGTGGCTTGTATTTTTGGAGTTAGTTCTGTACTTCCTGGTGGGTACACCTGCCACTATGCAGCTATTAACATGCATGTGCTAGGTTTCTGTGAATAGTTCTGCAAAGGCAGTAGTGTTCTCAGGGTTTATGGGGGCTTGAAATTTTGCCAGGTTCTCATTTAATAGCAGGAAGGTAGCCTTAGAATAAGTTCCTGAATATTCCAGGTTTAGCTGGGGATCCAGGTTTTATTTTTATTTAAAAAGGAGTCCATTTTGTGGTCTGACCTTACCAGGGAAGGCATTTCAGTAGGGGGTGTGCAGCAGTCCCCCATATTAGTGAGGTCCAGATCCAGTATGGTTGCACCCCTGGTTGGTGCACTGATCATCTGGTCCAGGGAGTTGGTTTACAAAATCCAGGAATCTTTGTGCATATACGTTTGGTGTTATACAGGATTCCCAGTTAATAGTGGGGTAATTAAAGTCACCCATGAATATATTATTTGGTTGGACAGTTAGTGTTTCTAACAAGTTTAAATACACAGCATTGGTTTCCTGGGTCATACAGGGGGAGACCTATAGCTTGCAAGAAAGTGGCATTGGATTTTACCTATGGTGATTTGAACATGGCTCAGCTTAAGTGCATTGCCCTGTTTTTGACCAAAAGTATTTAAAAGTATTTAAAAGTTTTTAATAATTATTTTTAACCTTTTAAGATTTTTTAAGTATGTGTTTTAACAATCATTATTGTAGTTCATTGGGAAATGTTTTATTAAACCTTAAAGGTACAATAAGTAGAGTTATTTAATATAAATTGATCTGTTAGTTTTTGCTGTGATAGTAACAAGGAGTTTTCAAAGTTTGGTATCTTGCAAGTCTAGTAAGGCTGAACCTGAATGAAATAGGTGTGGTTAATTAACTGTTTAATTAAATTAATTGAAAGTGTATTTAAATAGAATGTAGTTTTGTATGAGTTGTAGTGCATCTGAAGAAGTGTCAAACGAAAACGCAGGTGTGGAGACATAGCGTTTGTGCTTTCAACAGTCTTGGATTTTGTGTGCTGAACAGCTTCTGTATCTATTCTTTGTGTTTGTGCTTTCAACAGTTTGGACTTTGTGTGCTGAATAGCTTCTGGATTTTTTTCTGTGCCAGCCGGAACTGTGGTAATAAAATTCTACATTTTATTCAACAAGGTTGGTGTAGCCTTTCTCCTCTGGTGCTTATTTATCCACTGTTTTTGACCATCCTTGAAGTACACTTACGTTTGATGTAAACAAACATTTCCACCTTTAGTCCCTGCCTGTGAAGTAGCTGGCCTAAATGTGTGGAAGGCATTATAACCTTGTACTGTTGGTGTGAGCTCTGCGGCTTCAAACCATGTCTCAGTGACCACAGACAACAGCATTCTCTAAGGTAGAGGAGCCTCCAATAGCTGATCCTGAGATTTTCTCTACAACTAGAATCTGTGGTATACCCTTTGGTCTCAGTGAAATTATATGGGTTCCTCTTCCTCACCATCAGTAAAGAACAGCTATGTACACTTACCAAAAATGTAGATGTTAAGAGTGTATTCACTGTTGCAGTCATCACATTTGGGTTATCCCTGCCAGGGTAGCCCTTGGCTGGGCAGAGTAGTATTTCTGCGTTGGTTGCTGTCTCTTGAGGACTGACATCAGGTTGTCAGTGGTATACAGTAAGGCAGCAGACGCCATTACATCAGTTTTTCTTGCCCTAACCTGTCAGGAGCCCCCAAAGTAGGGGGCCAGGTTCTGGTGGAAGAACCCCACCAGTGGAAAATAAATACCAATATGTCCCTTGTAAGGAAAGGAGAGCAAGGATGAATACTCATAAAAGGAGAAAGAGGAAAAAAAAGGGGGGTGGAGGGAGAGAAACCAGGACTGCAACAGTGAATACACTCGAACATCTACATTTATGGTAAGTGTACACAACTGTACTATGTTCATGTTTCACTGTTGCAGTCATTACATTTAGGTTGATTCGCAAAGCTGAAGAAAAGGAAGGAGGCAGTCAAGAAAACTAGGGGCTGGTTGGATGCCCTGCAAGACTGCAGAGGCGAACCCTGCCCTGGACTTGGAAGCAGATGGTAATGCTTGGTAAAAGTGTGAATAGATGTCCAGGTGGCAGCCTTCAGGATGTCCCTGGTGGGGACTCCACTGAGGAAAGGTGCAGAGGTGAAGGCTCTTCTGGTGGAGTGTGCCCTGACCCCCTCGGGGGAAGCTTTCCATGCTGCTTGTAGCAGAAATGGATGCAGTGTGCTATCCATTTGGAAATGGTTTGCTTGGAGATGGCTTTGCCTTCTACCCCTGTAGCAAAGCTAACCAGCAACTGATCAGAATTTCTGAAGGATTTAGTCCTGTCCAGATAGTATCCATGCTGTCTGTGCACATCTAGAGTGCGAAAAATCCTTTCCCCCTTGTTCTGGGGATTAGGAAAGGTGGGCAAATGAATGGATTAGTTGAGAGCCACACTGGACACCACCTTGGGCATGAAGGATGGGTAAGTTCTGAGGGATACCCGGTCTGCATGGAAAATGATGAAGGGTTCCACAGCCATGAGTGCTTGCAACTCAAACTCTTCTGGTTGAAGTAACTGCCAGAAGGAAGGCAGTCTTCTAGGAAAGAAATTTTAGCTCTACAGAAGCTGGTTCGAAAGAGGGCAGGGTGAGTTTTTCCAAAACAAAGTTAAGATCCCAAGCTGGTGTTGGTGCCCTTCTGGGTGGCCTTAAGTTGCTAGCCCCTCTGAGGAACTGCTTGATCAAAGGGTGTGAAAAAAGAGGCTGCTCAGTGGGAAAATAAGTAGAAATAGCAGAGGCATTAATTGTTATAGAGGAGAGAGAGAGACCACTGTGTAGTAGATCAGCTAAGTAATCCAGGATGAGAGGGATGGAGGGCTGTGTCATATTGGCCCCCTTAGTCTGGACACAGGTGCAAAACCTTTTCCATTTATCTGCACAAGACTTTCTGGTGCTAGGGCATCTGGCCTCATGGAGAACATCCAGAACCCGCTTACTGAGGATGGCAGATTGGTTAGGGAATAAGTCAAGCTGCCTAATTGAGTGTCTGCAATTGTGGATGCATGAATTCAGGTTTGGAACCAGAGGAAGATGCCATGGAGGCAGTGGGGACAGACTGCACAGCAAGGGGTACTGGTGCTGTTGGGGCCAGTCTGGAGCTATAAGAATGGTCCTTGGTTTTTCCTTTCTTATTTTGAGCAGAACCCTGGGGATGAGAGGTAAGGGAGGAAAGGCATAGACCGAGAGGTTGACCCAGGGGAAGGACAGGGCATCCATTTTCCAAGCCATGCAGTGATGTTCCCTGGGGCAGAAATTGCTGAGCTGATGGTTGGTGTGGGAGGCATAGGTAGACCTTAGGGGTTCCCGATTTCTGAGTATTAGGGTGAAGGTACTTCTGTTCAGCTGCCACTCGTGGGCTTCCAAAAGCTTTCGGCTTAACTGGTCTGCCAGGGGACTTTAGAAAGCCTGGCAGGTATTGTGCTAACAGGTGTATTTGCATGGATGAGGCTGTGAATCAAAGGGTCATGGCTAGCCTGCACAGCGGGTAGGAGAGAGTCCCTCCCTGCTTGTTGATGTAACATCACAGTGATGTGTCTGCTTTGATCAGGAGAACCCCTGGAGAGAGACAGAAGGGGTTTGAAAGCTATTAAAGCCTGCAGCACAGCCATCATCTCTCTGACTGATGTGCAGAGGGAGCTGCTGGGGGTTCTGTTGGCCCTGTATGCACCTGCTGTCCAGGTGTGCACCCCAAGCGTAATCTGATGCATCTGTGGTGAGGGTCTGGATGGCAGGGTGTAGGGAGAAGTCCCTTGTTGGGGGAGCAGGCTTTACCCACCAAAGAAATTCCTTCCTCAGGCAAGGAATAATAGGCAGAAGAGTTTGCAGATCTTCAGTGTTGACATCAAAGGCTCTTTAGGTACCACTGACGTTTCCTCATATGCAGTCTGGCATGTGGAATGAGGAGTATGCAAGATGCCATGAACCCCAGGGCTTCCAGGATTTTCCTTGCAGAAAGCTGGGGCCTGGTGGCCAGTTGAGAGAAGTAAGCAGATAGGAAAATGTGTTTCTCTGGTGCAAGACATGCCATCTGGGATGCTGTGCCCAGGAAGATTATCCCTTTGGTGGGTACCTGTTTGGATTTATTTTCATTGAGTGTGTACCCTAGGGAGGGCAGTATGTCCTTTACGAAGGCCAGATCTTTGAGCAGCTTTTCCGGGGTAAATTTGGATATTTCTTTGTCTGCAAAAGGCAATGGCAGGAGCTGGGCATTTTGTGAAAACTGTGGGAGCAGTAGATAAGCTGAAGGAAGCACAGAGAACTGAAAGTTTTGAGATCCTGCCCTGAAGCGGAGATATTTTCTGCAGGACTCTGATACAAATGTGGAGGTAGGCTTCTTAGGTACAAGGTGGCTAGCCAAGCATCCTTGGAGAGCGTGTGTAGCAGCTGCTGGAGGGTGAGCATTTTGAATTGTGGGATCACCAGGAAGGTGTTTGGAATGGAGGATGGGGGGGCCACGTGCCCTCTTTTCTGGGCTCTAGAAAAAGTCTGTAGTAGAAGCCTTGGCCTACCTGCTCTGAAGGAACGTGATCTACTGCCCCCAAGGAGAGCAGGGAATGGATTTGCTTTTGAGCCTCTGCCCACTGATTTAGTGGTAGATCTGGGAACCATTTTTGGGTTGGAGGGGTGTGGAAAAAGACTTTGTACCAGAGACACAATGTTCAGAACCCATTGGTCCTTGGTAATGCTGGGGCCCAGGTGCTTGAGTGAAAGGAGAGTTTTAATCCTAGGGGTATGTTAAGGTGGACAGAGATGTGGTTGGGAGGGGGGCGAGTCATGGTGAGTTCTTACCATAAGGGGGTGGCTTACAACTACCTGGTTTTAAAGTGGAGGTAGTCCACTGCTTAGATCTCTGTGACCCCTGGGGCTGCTGTCTTGGGTGGGAGAGGGGATCTGTTTCCACAGGGCCTAGACTGGCCCTGTCTACTCTGAGCAGGAAAGGAGCAGTGCTTGGAGAGAATGCCTGCTGAACCTAGGGAGCTGGACCTGTAAGAAATCCAACAGTCTGCATAGATTTTGCTTTTTCTTCCATCTTTAAGACCTCTTCTGCTTTAGTACCAAATAAGTTATTTGTGAAAGGGTGCAAGCAATTTTGATTTAACATGGTCTGGCAGGGGGTGTTCCTTAAGCCATGCATGTCTTCTAATGACTTATCTGGTGACTACTGCCCTGCAAGAAGCTTCTAGGGTGTCAAAACCACAGTGCAAAGTGTCTTTAGTTACTTGACCAGCAGAATGCATCAAGTCCTGTAAATCTTTAGATTCTGCCCAAGCTAGAAAGGAGGAACTTTAAGGAGTTCCAAGGTAGGTTGCTAATACTTAAGGGGTCTATATTAATTAATCGAACGCTTAGAAAAGCGAACAATGATTTATCGACCCCATGTAAGTGAAAGCTTATAAACTCAAACGCTTAGAACAGTGATTTTTTTCCAAGGGGGGATTGCTGTTCCAAAAAACAACCACTCAAAACAAAGTGGGGGGCTTTGCCCCCACACCCCCCTACTTAAATATACCAAGTCAGAGATCGCACTACAGTGACGAAAATGGCAAAGTAACGGACACGGCCAAGCAATTTCTTTCCCAGAGAAAGAATCTGCTTATATGCCACTTTGTCATTTTGCCTTGGTCTTTCCAAGTTCGACCAAAACACATTCGAAAGAATGAGTCTTCGGTCATCTAATAGGAACCCTACTTAAGCATATGGAACTGACAATTTAGTGCCCTGATGGCAAGAGTAGCCGAGGTGTATACTTTTTTACCCCATCTGTCCAGTGCTCAGGAATCCCTGTCTGAGGGGGTGGGATTCTTTGCTGAGGTTGCTTTAATCCCTTTAGGTCCTTGAATAAATGACCTCAGGGGCAGCTGTTGGATTTTTAAAAAAGATATTTGAGAGAGTCAGGGACTCTGTAGTACCTTGTCTGGTTTTCTGGGAGCAGGAGGGAGGGCGGATCCAAGGAAGACATCATCCACCACATCTAGGACTAGGGGAATGGCTAAGGGCCTGTTTTGTGGAAGGTCCAGGAACTCTCTTTTTAGTCTGTAGAGCAGGAGGGAGGGCGGATCCAAGGAAGACATCATCCACCACATCTAGGACTAGGGGAATGGCTAAGGGCCCGTTTTGTGGAAGGTCCAGGAACTCTCTTTTTAGTCTGTAGAGCAGGAGGGAGGGCGGATCCAAGGAAGACATCATCCACCACATCTAGGACTAGGGGAATGGCTAAGGGCCTGTTTTGTGGAAGGTCCAGGAACTCTCTTTTTAGTCTGTGGGTAGTCTTGACTCTCCCGTTGGAAATGTGCCCTTCAGGTATGCAGGGTTTTCCCAAAGGAAAAAAAACATTGGCGGGGCCTGAAGGAATGGATTTCTCTGCATCAGAATCCTCATGTGGAGAGGGGCTGCATGTCTTCATAGTCAGATGCATCTGATTCATATGACACTTGTTCAGACAAAACTACTGGATACAGAGCTCTTCCTTTTTGAGGGCGTGGCTTGGCTTCCCCTAATCAGCATGATAAGGTCTTCTGCCATTTTAAGAATATGAGACTGAGGCAAGGGAGCAGGTGCCTGAGAATGGGTAGTCTGTTTCTTGGGTGTGGTTCGAACCCTGGCCTAAGGAACTCTGTTTTCAAAAGAACGGAAGCCATGAAAGGAGGCATCAGTTTATACCGGGGTTTGGTGATGCAAAGGACTTCCTCTTAAGCAAATGCCTACACAGCAGCTCTGGACCCATCCAAGGTAGAGACGACCATAGGATCCTTAGACGACTAAGAGTTCTGCGGTACACCAGACTCAAAGGGTCTCTGTAGCGGCCTGCGAATTAACTGAATCAGGCCTCAGGGGCTGCAAAAGCACCTCACCGAGTTCCAGAGGACTGACTAGATTAACAGAAGTGCAGTCGGAAGGTTTGATCCTGTGCGGTCTATCTTTAAATTTTTTTGGAAGCCCTGCTGTCAGATAGCTTACCGAAGCCATATCGGAATTAGAGGACTGTAAACGGAAATATCTGGCTAAAATAAGGGCCCGACAAATAGTTCTGGCATTAAACAAAGCATAGAAGCGACAAGGAACGTCGTGGTCTGGGCCTAGACAAGTGACACAGTAAGATTGGACGTCCCGGTGTGGTATTTGCTTTCCACAGGCGAGACGTTTGACATCGGTTAGTGCTAGGAAAAAAGGATCCCCAACGGGGTACTTAGCTTTCGAAGACTTCAACTTCAATGCGGAAATGAAACTCAGGTAGCAGCCGATCAGTACTCATGCGAACTGCTTTTGCTTCGGGCTCCACGGCAAGAAAGACTAATGTAATTGCATCAGATGCCTTTCTTTATACCACTGACAACCTGACAGTCCTCAAGTGACAGCAACCAACACAGAAGTACTAAGTCTCTGGTATTCAGGCCGGCCGAGGGCTACCCTGGCAGGGATAACCCAAATGTGATGACTGCAACAGTGAAACACGAAGAGCATCCTTTATTTCCATGTTTCACAGGGCTTGTTTTCATGGAAGACAGGCATGATTCTACAAGCTGGAAAATTTCTACATGATTGTTCAAAAGGTTTGAGTTAAGATGTAAAATTTAATCAATGGCATCCAAGGTGTGCATCCACCACCACAAAGAAAATTCAAAATGCGTAAAGAAAAGTCACAGTTCACTGCTGTAAACCTAGCACTGCTGCAAAAGTATCATACACCAGGTCCTACAAACAAAGGACATTAGAAAAATGCATGCTGCTGTAAAACTGCCTAATGAAATTAACTGCAAATTTGGCAAATGGAGTGAAAATGCAGAATTCCAACATAAACAGCGAAGTACAGTTGTGTACACTTACCATAAATGTAGATGTTAGTGTATTCACTGTTGCAGTCATCACACACTGGTTTATCCTGCCAGGGGTAGCCCTCAGTTGGCCTGAATACCAGAGACTTAGTATTTCTGCGTTGGTTGCTGTCGCTCCAGGACTGATGCCAGGTCATCAGCGGTATAAAAATCAGGCAGCCGACGCCATTAAATCAGTTTTTCTTGCCCTCAACTGTCAGGAGCCCCCAAATGGGGAGCTAGGTTATGGTGGAAGACCACCAGTAGAAAGTAAATACTAATATTTCCCTGTAAGGAGAGAGGGAGAGAGAGGGTGGGAAACCAGGACTGAAACAGTGAATACACTAACATCTACATTTATGATAACTATACACAACTGTACTATGTTCTTAGTGTTTCACTGTTGCAGTCATCGCACTTGGGTTGATTTCCAAAGTTGAGGAAAAGGGTGGAGGCAGTCAATAAGACGGGGGCTGGCTAGGATGCCCTGCCAGACTGCGGTGGGAAAGTCTGCTCTGGATTTGGAGAAGATAGGCAAGTGGTAGTGCTTGAAGGTCGGGTGGGGACCCCACTGAGAAAAGCTGCAGAGGTGGAGGCTGCCTTGGTGGAATGCGTCCTGACCCCCTTTGGGGGCGGTTTCCCATGCTGTTTGTAGCAGAAATGGATGCAGTGTGCTATCCATTTGGAGACTGTTTGGATATGGTCTTGCCCTCTGCCCCTGCTGCAAAGCTGACTAGCAATTGGTCACTTTTTCTAAAAGATTTAGTCCTATACAGATAGAATCTGAGCTGTCCGTGCACATAGAGAGTGCAGAATCCTTTCCCCCTTGTTTTGTGGGTTAAGGAAAAAGGTGGGCAAATGAATGGATTGGTTGAGAGCCACACTGGACACCACTTGAGGCATGAAGGATGGCTTACTTCTGAGGGAGACCCTGTCAGCATGAAAAATGGACTCTACAGCCATGAGTGCTTGTAGCTCAAACTCTTCTAGCTGAAGTGATGGCCAGAAGCAAGGCTGTTTTCCAAAAGAGGAATGTTAACTCTGCTGAAGTTGCAGGCTCAAAGAGGGGTAGGGTGAGCTTTTCCAGCACAAAGTTCAGGTCACAAGCTGGGGTAAGAGGTCTTCTGGGTGGCCTTAAGTTGTTGGCCCCGGTTAGGAACTGTGAAGAGAGGTGGCTCTGTGCTGTAATGAGCAGAGATGGCAGAGGCATGAATTTGAATAGAAAAGAAGGATAGGCCCCTGTGTAGTTCTGCTAGGTAATCCAGGATGAGAGAGATGGGGAGGGCTGTGCTGTTTCGGCTCCCTTAGCCTGATCAGGTGCAAAACCTTTTCCAATTGTCAGCATAGGATTTCCTAGTGCTGGGGCATCTAGCCTCACGTACAACATCCAGGACTTGTTTGGTTAGGCTGGCAGCTGGAGGAAAGGTCAGGGAATAAAGCCAGGCTGCCAGGTTCAGGGTCTGCAACAGTGGATGCATGAATTCTCCATTCTTCTGGGTCAGGAGTGTTGCGATCTGAGGCAGGTGCCATGGTGGCAGGGGTAACAGGTCGCGCAACAGTGGGTACCGCAGTGCTGGCATGGCCAGTCTAGGGCAATCAAGATTGCCCTTTGTTTTTCCTCCCTAATTTTGAGCAGTACCCTTGAAATGAGTGTTAGAGGGGGAAATGCATAGATTGAGAGGTTTACCCATTGGAAGGCTAGAGCATCCACTTTCCCGGCCTTGCTGTGAGGTTCCATGGTGCAGAATATGCAGAGATGATGATTGGAGTGGAAGGCAAAGAGGTCCACCTTCAGGGTGCCCAATGTCTGGGTTACAAGGCTGAAGGTTTTGTATTTAGCAGGTTTCTGCTCAAGTTGTCTGCCAGAGAGTTTAGGGAGCCTGGCAGGAATTGTGCTAGCAGGTGTATTTGCATGGCTGAGGCCGTGTGCCAAAGGGTCATGGCAAGCCTGCAGAGAGGATAAGAGTGAGTCTCTCCCTGCTTGATATACCACATCATGTGGTGGTTTTTGTTTTGATCACTAGAGGCCCCGGGGAGAGTAAGCTGTCAGGGCATGCTGAACAGCTAGCACCTCTTTTTGGTTGATGTGCAGATGTATTTGATTTGGGCTCTGCCGTCCAGGTGTGCACCCCAGGAATAGTCTGATGTGTCTGTGGTGAGTGTTTGGGTGGCGTGGGGTTGTGAGAAGGGAAGTCCCTTGTTGTGGTTCCATGCTGCTGCCCACCAAAGAAAATCTTTCCTTAGACAGGATGTCGTAGGTATGACAGTTTCCAAGTCTTGAGAGCGTTGACACCAAAGGCTTTTTAGGTACCATTGTAGTTTCCTCATATGCAGTCTGGCATATGGAATGAGTAGAATGCAGGAAGCAATGAACCCTAGAGCTTGCAGGATTTTCCTTGCGGACAACTGCGTTCTGGCGGCTAGTTCAGAGAAGTAGCCTGTCAGGTAGGCTTGTGTTTCTGGAGTAAGGAAGGCCATCTGGGATGCTGTGTTGAGGCTTGCTCCCAGGAATACAATTTTTTGTGTGGGGACTAGTTTTGATTTCTTTTCAATGACAGTGTACCCCAGGGTGGTCAGTAGGTCCTTTACAAAGCTCAAGTGCTTGTAACAGCTTTTCCTGACTGCCTGAATCAGGCAGCCATCTAAGTATGGGTAAACTTGAATATTTCTTTGTCTGCAAAAAGCAATAGCTGGAGCCAGTCATTTTGTGAAAATTCTGGGAGCAGTGGATAAGCCAAAGGGAAGCGCAAAGAACTGAAAGTGCATAGATCCTGCCCTGAAACGTAGACATTTCCTGCAAGATTCCCTGATTTGGGATGTGTAGGTAGGCATCTACGTCTAGGGTGGCTAACCAAGCATCCTTAGAAAGCACAGGAAGAAGCTACTGGAGGGTGAGCATTCTGAATTTTGGTATCACCAGAAAGGTGTTCAGAATGGATAGATTGAGGATTGGATGCCAGGTGCCCTCTTTTCTAGGTACTAGGAAGAGTCTGGAATAGAAACCTTGGCCTATCTGGTCTGCAGGAACATGCTATATTGCAGTCATGCAGAGCAAGGAATGGACTTTCTTTTTGGCCTTTGCCCACTGGTTTGGAGGAAGATCTGGGAACCTTTTTGGGGTTGGCAGAGTGTGGAAATAAAGTTTGTATCCCTGGGACACAATGTTGAGGACCCACCGGTCGTTGGTAATAGAGGCCCAGTTGTTTGCATGGAAGAGTTTTCCTCCTAGGGGAACAAGCAGGTGGGCAGAGGTAAGGGGTGGAGGTGTAGTGTCATTGTGAGTTCTTAACATAAAGGGGTGGTTTAGCTCTCCCTGTCTTTGAAGAGGAGGAACTACATTGCTTAGATCTCTGCATTCCCTGGGACTGCTGTCTGGGGGGGGGGGTTGGTTCCCCTTGGCTGAGCTGGCCTGGAGGGAGCCAAAAAGGACCAGTGTTTGGATGGGCAATGCCTACTGAATCTCGGAGGCTGGACCTGTAAAAAAAAAGAGAGAGACTGTCTGAAGAGATTTAGCAGTTTCTTCCCTCTTTTTTAAGACCTCTTCTGCCTTGGTGCCAAACAAACTGCCTTTGTTCAATGGTGCATCCAATAATTTGATCTGACATGGTCTGGCAATGTGTTCCTTAACCCAAGCATGCCTTTTGAGGACAGAACCAGTTACTGCTGCCCTGCAAGGTGCATCTAGGGCATAAAAGCCACAGTGCAAGGTTTGCTTAGTAACTTGGCTTGCAGAAGGCATAAGCTCTTGTAATTCTATTTTCTGAACAAGCAGGAAAGGAAGATATTTTTTGTTTGAGGAGTTCCATGTTATGCTGCTATTTCACCACGTGGAACTGACAATTTAGTGTTCTAATAGCAAGAGTTGCAGAGGTGTATACTTTTTACCCCATCTGTCTAAAGCTCAGGAATCCCTGTCCGAGGGGGTGGGATTCTTACCTGAGGTTGCTTTAATTCCTTTAGGGCCTTGGGAGATTAACTCTGGGTCAGCAGTAGGATTTTTGAAAAGGAATTTGTGAAAAAGTCAGGATCTCTGTAGTACCTGTCAGGTTTCCTGGGAACAGGAGGAAGGGTGTCAGGAGTCAAACTGGATTCCACAAAAACATCATCCATAACATCCAGGACAGGAGGAATGACTAAAGGTCTGTGCTGTGGTAAACCTAAGAATTGCCAGAGTCTCTTGACTGAGGACAGTCCTGACATTCCCATTGGAAATACTCCCTTAAAGTATGCAGAGCTTCACCAAATGAAAAATCCTCGGGAGGAGAATCAGAAGGAATGGATTCCTCTGCATCAGATCCTCATAAGCAGACAGGGGGTTGCATGTCTTCATATTCAGAAACCTCAGAGTCATCGGACTCCTGTTCAGATAAAACTACTGGGGACAAATCTCTCTTTTGGAAGGGGTATCCTGGCTTCCCCTAATAAGCATAAGGTCTTCTGCCATTTTAGGCATTTGAGACTGAGGCAAGGAAGCAGGTGCCCGAGCTTAGGTCAGTTATTTTAGGCATAGTTCGTACCCTGGGCCTTAGAAAGTCAGTAGTTTTAGAAATAACTGAAGATGCAAAAGGAGTCTGTGTCGAGTATCGATAGTGCGAAGAACTTCCTCGGAAGCTGGTGCCTGCTCAGCAGCTTCAGACCCATCTGCAGGATCCTTAGTCGAAGAGTCTCGCAGCATACCAGACTCCGAATGGGTCTCGGTCGCAGACTGCAAATCCACAGAAGCAGGCATCAGGGGCTGCGAAAGCGCTTCACTGAGGACCAGAAAACTGACTACTAGCTTAACGGAAGCGTCGTTGGCAGTTTTGGACCTGTACGATCTGTCTTTATCCTTATGCTTTTTCAGAAGATCGGTAGTTGGATGGCCTACCGAAGCCATATCTGAATAAGAGGACTAACACCGAAAATATTTAGCTACAATAAGGGACCGACAATGTATAGTTCTGAACAAAGCACAAAAGCAACAGCGAGGGATGTAGTGGTCTGGGCATAAACAGGTGACCCAGTAAGAATGAAGTCTGTGTTATTTGCTTTCCACAGGCGAGACAATTAACTTTTTCTGATATCGGTTAGAGCAAGAAAAAATGATCCCTAACGGGGTACTTCGCTTTAGAAAACTTCAACTTCAATTCGGAAACAAAAACTCAGGTAGTGGCCGACCGGCACTCATTTAAACTGCTTCGGGCTCCTCAACAAGACTGTAATGGCGTCGGCTACCTGATTTTATACTACTGACTACCTGACTTCAGTCATGGAGTGACAGCAACAGAGACGGAAATACTAAGCCTCTGGTATTCAGGATGACTGAGGGGTACCCCGGCAGGATAACCCAAGTGTGATGACTGCAATAGTGAAACACTAAGAACATCAGGCAATGGGACTTGCTAATCACTAAATATTCAGAGATTTTAAAAACACAGCAAAACAAAATGAACAGATATGAAAAGCCAATGTAGTGGAAACTGCATACTTTGCAAAAGATTCAATGGGGAATGTACTGGTGACACCACTGCCATTAACTAAATAAAAAGAGTTATGTTCTTATAACACTCCATCTGTGTTAATCTTCATTCATTCTTGACTAATGGATTCGGATCCAACCTCTCAGAACCAACTCGGCCGTTATACACAGAGCCCGCCAGCCAAAAACTCGAGCTAAGGCTCTACCCACAATGCCTCTTCCCACTACCTCAGATCGAGTTTGCCTAGTAGTTAATAAAATACCAAAGCCTTATCTAAGGTATAACCCTATAACATCCCGAATCTCCAGGAGTCTACTGCAGGGGGGAAGAGGGTGGGATGTCAAGAATGAATGAAGATAGACAACACAGAATGCTATGGTAAGAACTTAACTTCATCTGATGTTGTCAATCTTCATTCATTCTTGACTGATGGGACAGAGTCCCTATAGCTACTTTAGATCCCAGGCGGCCCTAAGGAAGGATATTCCTGAGCACCAAAGAGCCAAAGGATGCTCTTCCCCTGGAGACCATGTCTAACTTGCAATGAGTGATAAAGGTATGTGGATCAGCCTACGTTGCAGCTGCACCTATGTTTTCTATAAAAACTCTGGAATGGAAGATCACTGAAGTGGAAACAGATCTTTTAGAATAAGCTCTAACTGTAGTTGCCAACTTGAGTTTACTTTGGTTGTATATAAAGGTAATGCAATCTCTTAGCCATTTTGACAATGTGACCCTTGATATGTGCTTACCCAATCTGGGTCCTGAAAATGAAAAATAGTTGTCTGATTTTCTAGAATATTTTGTTCTGTCCAAGTGAAAACTTAATAGTCTGTGGACATCCAACTAGTGTAAACAGTACTCCCTCTGTTTGTAAAATTTGGGAAGAAAACCAGCAAGTCTATGGACTGGTTGATATTAGACTCTGATACCACTTTGGGAAGGAAGGTGGGACTGGTTCTGAGTGATGCTCTTTCTCTGTAAAACAATGACATATGGGTGATTCACACAAAGCCTGTAACTATGAAATTCTCCTAGCAGAATTGATGGCTACTAGGAAGAGGGTTTTCAAAGATAAGAACTTTAGTTTACAAACAGCTGCTGGTTCAAAGGGTTGCGAACTAGACAGACTAGAATCAAATCCCATGGCACTACACGGTCTTTGAAAGGGCATTTTAAATGCAGAGCGCCTTTAAGAAAAATTCTGCATCGATGATGAGACACAAGAATGGTCTTCAAACCAGTTAAGAAAATTTGAAATAGCAGTCAAATGAACCTCAATTGTTGACGTAGAGGCCCCCATTTCAAATAGGGTAGCTAAATATTCCAGGACCTTGGTCAACCGATGCCAAGAAAGGGTCTATGCAGTTTGTACACACAAACTGAAAATCTTTTCCATTTGCCAAGATAAAGCCTCCTGGTAGATGGCTTATGGAAGGCCAGAAGTACCTTCTGCACTGGAGAGGACAAGTTATTTTGCCTGGCAATTACTGGAATTGGAGAAACCATGCAGTCAGCTTGAGATTTTAAAGAGTGGGATGCACCAGACCCAGGGTGAGACAGTATGTCCGGAGTTGGATCCAGATTCCCGGGCAGAAAGATGAGGCCGAAGAAAAGGGAACCAGACCTGAAAGAGGGCCAGTAAAGTGCAATGAGAAACACTGCTTCTCAACCACTGGGCTTTCCTCAAACTGGGTGAAGGGTATACAGGAGTCCATGGGGGGGGGGCAATCGAAAAGAAGTGCATCTCTCAGGGACTCCCCACAAGGATGAAGGTAAAGCTGCTGCTGCATTTGTGGTTTATGGGAGAAGTGAACAGATCGCAGCAAGGCTAACCCCATCGATGAAAGATCTTCATCACTACATTGGGATTGAGTGACCACTCATGAGGCAGGAGGATGCATCTGCTCAGTTTGTCTGCAATCACGTTGGAGTTCCCGGGGATATGTGTTACTATCAGAAAGTAGCTGGAAGCGATTGCCCACTGCCAAATCCTTAGAGCTTCCCAACATTGGGGGTAGGACTTCATTCCCCCTCATTTGCTGATGTACCAGACTACAGACATGTCTGACTGGACTGCAATTGTCCCCGAAGGACAGCCTGGAATGCTTGCAGCACTAAAAGCACTGCACTCAATTTGAGGTTTATATGCAAATTGCCCTTTTGCGGGGACCAAGTACCTTGAACAGTCTTCCAAGAAAATATCCCCCCACCCCACATCTTATCTGGAAAGCAACTGTGGTCACTATGGCATTGGGCTGAAGGAGGGGGGACAACCCCTTAGAATCTCTTCTGGCTTCATCCACCAAGATAAATCCTTTTTGCAGTGATTTGTTACCAAGACTGGATGGGACATGGGGTGTGTTAGAAGCAACCACTGCGACTCCAACAGCCATGGAACCAGGCTCATGCAATACCTCAGAGGAAAGTACAGTTGTGTACACTTACCATAAATGTAGACGTTAGAGTGTATTCACTGTTGCAGTCATCACACTAGGGTTATCTGCCTGCAGGCAGCCCTCAGTCGGCCCGAATACCAGAATCTTGGGATTTCTGCATCAGATGCAGTCTTCCATGACATCTGGTCATCAGGGGTATAAAACATGCAGCCGACGCCATTACATCAGTTTTTCTTGCCGCAAATGACAGAAGCCCCCAAAACAGGAAGCTATTACATGGTGTGTAACACCTCCAGTAAAAAGTAAATACCATTGCCATAAGGTATGGCCAAAAAGAGGATAGGTAGAAAGGATAGAGAAAGCCAAGGGACTGGAGGGAGGGAAAGCAGGACTGCAACAATGTATACACTCGAAAATCTACATTTATGTTAAGTGTACACAACTGTACTATATGTTCCTCCTGTTTCACTGTTGCAGTCATCACACTTGGATTGATTCCCAAAGCTGAGGAAGGGTGAAGGCAGTCAAGAGTTAGGACTGGCTAGCAGGCCTTACAAGACTGCTGAAGAAAATCCAGGTCTGGATTTAAAAAAAATAGATAAGTAGTAATGCTTGGTGAAGGTGTGTACAGAACTCCAGGTTGCAGCTTCCAGGATGTTCATGGTAGGGACTCCCCTGAGAAATGCGGTAGAGGTTGAAGAAGCCCTAATGGAATGAGTTCTGATCCCCTGTGGGTAAGTTTTCCATGGTGCTTGTAGCAGAAATGGATACAGTCTGCTATCCATTTGGAAATTGTTTACTTTGAAATGGCCTTGCCCACTGCCCCTGTAGCAAAGCTGACTAGCAGCTGGTCATCTTTTCTGAAAGGTTTAGTCTTGTCAAGGTAGAACCTGAGCTGTCTGTGCACTTCCAAGGAGTGCAGAATCCTTTCCCCCTTATTCTGAGAATTAGGGAAAAAGATTGGTAAATGGATGGATTGGTTTAAAGCCACACTGGATACCACATTGGGCATAAAGTCCTGAGGGAAACCCTTTCAGCATGGAAAATAATGAAGGGTTCCACAGCCATTAGTGCCTGCAACTCACTCTTCTTGCTGAAGTGATGGCTAGAAGTAAGGCTGTTTTCCAAGAGAGGAATTTTAACTCTGCTGAAGCAGCAGGTTCAGAATTGGGAAGCGTGAGCTTTTCCAATACAAAGTTAAGGTCCCAGTCTTGAGTGGGAGCTCTCCTGGGGGGGGTCAAACTTTTGGCTCCTCTCAGGAACTGTTTTACCAGAGGATGAGAGAAAAGGGGTGGGCTCAGTATTATGAGCTGAGACGGCAGAGGCATGAATCTTAATTGAAGAGAATAGGCCTTTGTGGAGCATTTCTGTTAATCTAGTAAATGAGGTAAGCTGGGCACAGTTGTCTATTCCCTGAGACTGGCTCCAGGAACAGTATCTTTTCCACTTTTCCAAATAGGATTTCCTAGTACTAGGCCTCCATGCCTCAAGAATGACATCCAGCATCTGCTTACGGGGGACTGTCGGGGATGATTTCAGGGGATCAGCCTAGCTGCAAGGTTCAGGGTCTGTAGCGGAGGGTGCAGAATCTGGCCTGCCTGCTGGGACAGCAGGAAAGCAGTCTGAGGCAGGTGCCATGGTAGTAGCACTGTCAGACTGAGCAAAAAAGAGGGTACCAGTGCTGGCATGGCCAGTCTGGTGCAATCAGGATTGTCCTTGGCTTGTCCTGTTTGATTTTTAGTAGAACCTTCGAGAGGAGGTGCAGGGGGGGCATAGACAGAGGCTTCCCCAGGTGAGGGACAGGGCATCCACTTTCCAAGCTTGGCTGTGGGGAGTTCTTGTGCAGTATTTGTTAATTGATAGTTCTGAGGGGGAAGCAAAACGGTCCACATCTGGGGTCCCCCACCTGTTCCTCAAAAGCTTGAATATTTTGGGTTCCAGTTTCCACTTATGTGGGTCCATGAGATTTCTGCTTAAGTAGTCTGCCAGTGAATTTAGTTTGCCTGGCAGGAATTGAGCTTGTGGGTGCACTTGGTTGCTCAAGGCTGTGTTCCACAGAGACATGGCTAGTCTGTAGAGTGGGTAGGAATGGGTCCCCCCCCTGCTTGTTTATGTACCACAAAAGTCTGGTGCTTTCTGTCTTTACCAATAGTTGTCCTGGAAGAATAAGGCCATTGAAGGATGTCAGAGCCTTCTGTACAGCTAACATTTCTTTTTGATTGATATGCAAGTGCATTTGCTTTGGGTTCCATTTGCCCTGAATGCACTGCCCTGCCATGTGAACTCCCCATGCACAGTCTGATGCATCTGTTAGGGTTTGGACAGCAGGGGGTAGAGTGAAAGGGAGTCCCTTGTTGTGGTTGCAGGCCTCTGCCCACCAAGGAACTCTGTCCTTAGGCAAGGAATTATGGGAAAAATAAGTTATGTCTTACCATAACGTTCCATCTGTATTGCTGATCCTCGTTCAGTCATTACGTGTGGGTATCAGTTATGAGCTCGAAACAGAGCCGGCCATTTTCCAAGCTCGCGTCAGCTTTAAACTCTTGCCCACAATCTCCCTCACCCTGTTACCTAAGACTGAGTTTGCAAGTTAAAGAAGGTAGAGGCTACCTCTGGTCAAATAAAGTACAGTTGTGTACACTTACCATAAATGTAGACGTTGGACTGTATTTACTGTTGCAGTAATTACATTTGGGTAATCTGCTGGCAGGTTGGCCTCAGTCGGCCTGAACTCCAAAGTCTTGGATCCTGCGTCGGTTGCTGTCTTCTCTTCTATGACGTCAGGTCGTCAGGGGTAAAGCATGCAGCCAATGCCATTTTCTTTAGTTTTTCTTGTCCCCAATGTCAGGTGCCCCCAAAAAGGTAGCATTATTATATATATTTATAGATATACATGCATCAATATAAACTTTACCTTCAACTACAAGCAAATACACCACATAGGCTGTAGAAGATGAAGGAAAAACTCCAAAATGACTGGGGGATGGCAGGCGGGTAACCTGGACTGCAACAGTGAATACACTCGAACATCTACATTTATGGTAAGTGTACACAACTGTACTATGTTCTTAGTGCTTCACTGTTGCAGTCATTACATTTGGGTAGAATCCCAAAGCAATGGTTGGGAGGCTGCAGCCAAACAGCATTAGGTGCAGCTATAAGGCCCTGCAGAACTGCACTGGCAAAGCCTGCCCTGGACTTAGAGTAGAGAGAGGCAAATGATCATGCTTAGTAAAGGTGTGAACAGAACTCCCAAGTAGCAACGTCCAGAATGTCTTCGGTTGGTACTCCTCTGAGAAAGGCTGCTGAAGTAGCTGCAGCTCTGGTGGAATGAGACCTAATGCCCTTGGGCACAGGTTTACCATGGTGTAACAGAAACGGATGCAGTGGCTTACCCACTTTGAAATTGTCTGCTTTGAAATAGCCTTTCCCTCTGATCTTGCAGCATATGCCACTAGTAATTGTTCAGTTTTTCTTAGAGCTTTAGTACTGCTAAAGTAGAATCTTAGCTGTCTGTGTACGTCCAAGGAATGCAGAATTCTCTCCCCCTTGTTCTGCAGATTTGGATAAAAGGTTGGCAGATTAATTGTTTGGTTAAGAGCCACACTGGAAACCACCTTAGGCATAAACATAGGATTTGTCCTCAGAGCCACTCTGGGTAAAATATGATAAAAGGCGCTACAGCCATGAGGGCCTGTAGCTCTGAAACTCTTCTTTCTGAAAATTGCTAGTAGCAGAGCCGTTTTCCATAAGAACTTTACATCAGCGGTAGTAGCTGGTTCAAATGGAGGCAGGGTAAGCTTTTCCACTACATAACTGAGGTCCCATGCAGGTAATGGTGATGATCTAGGAGGCCTTAAATTTTTGGCTCCTCTAAAATACTGCTTTAGTAAAGGTTGAGAAAAGAGTGGTGGCTCTGCATTGTAATGAGCCGAAACGGCAGAGGCATGGATTTTAATTGATGTGAAAGATGGGCCTTTGTCAAGCATCTCGGTTAAGTATTGTAATATCAGAGAAATATTTGGTTCTGCTGTATCAGTTCCTTGTGCTCGATTCCAAGCACAGAATCTCTTTCATTTATCAGCATAAGATTTTCTAGTACTACGCCTTCTGGCTTCCAAAATGACATCCATCACAGCTTTACTGAGAGGTGGTGTTTGTATAACTACATGATCAGCCATGCTGCCAGGTTCAGTGGCTGGAGTTGATTGTGCAGGACCTGATTGTTTTGCTGGGACAGTAGTTGAGGTCTTTGAGGTAAGGCCCAAGCTGGGTATTGAGACAAGTTCCTTAAGACTGGATACCAGTATTGGCGGGGCCAGTATGGGGCAATTAGTATCTTTGGTTTCTCTTGTCTGACTTTTAGGAAGAGCTTGGGAAGAAGAGGCAGAGGAGGAAAGGCATAAACTGATAGGTTATTCACCCTGCAGGATAGGGCGTCCACTTTCCATGCTTGTCTGTGATAAGTCCTTGTGCAGAATCTTTTCAATTGATAACTTTGAGGAGAGGCAAATAGATCTATGTCTGGGCTCCCCCATTTCTCTGTTATCATGCTGAAGACTTGTGGATTTAGTTTCGACTCGTGAGGGTCCATAAGTTTTCTGCTTAAATAGTCTGCCAGGGTATTTTGCTTTCCTGGCAGGAATTGAGCTTGAAGATGTATTTGGTAGGTCAAAGCTGTGTCCCAAACTGCCATGGCTAATCTGCAAAATGGGTATGAGTGTGTGCCCCCCCATTGCTTGTTTATATACCACATTACCGTGGTGTTGTCAGTCTTTATCAGTAGTTGTCCTGGATGAAGTCTGTCCTTGAAGGCTGTTAGGGCATTTTGAACAGCTTGCATCTCTTTCTGGTTGATATGCAGATGCATTTGTTTTGGGGTCCATATGCCCTGAATGCATCTTCCTGCCATGTGGGCCCCCCAGGCATAATCTGATGCATCTGTTAAGGTTTGGCTGGCAGAGGGTAGAGTGAAGGCCAGTCCCATGTTTTGGTGACATGCCTTTGCCCACCATAGAAACTCCTGTTGTAGGCAGGGTATGAGAGGAATCGTTTCCAGACTGAGAATGTTGACTCCATAAACTTTTTAGATACCACTGAAGTTTCCTCATATGCAGTCTTGCATACGGAATCAGTAGGATGCAGGATGCCAAGAAGCCCAAAGCCTGCAGAATTTGTCTTGCAGAAAACTTGGTTTTTGTTGCCATCAGTTGGACGTAAGTTGTCAGTTGCCTTTGCTGGTCTGGCTTGAGGTAAGCCATCTGGGCAGTTGTATTCAAGCTTGCACCCAGGAATGTTATCTTTTGAGAAGGTACCAGGTGGGATTTCTTTTCGTTTGTGTACCCTAGGCATGTTAGAAGCCTTTTAACAAACGCCAGGTGTTGAAAAATGTCCTTACTCTGCTTGAATGAGAGTCGTCCAAGTAAAGGTATATTTGTATACTTTTGTCTGCAAAATGCAATTACTGGTGCCAGGCCCTTTATGAAGGCCCTAGGCACAATAGATAAGCCAAAGGGCAGTGCAGAGAATTGGTAATGCATTAAGCCAGCCTTGAATCGGAGGTATCTTCTGAACGGTTGTCTTATTGGGACATGCATTATGCCTCTTAGGTCTAATGTCACCAGCCAAGCATTCTTGCCCAGCATGGGCAGAAGCTGCTGCAAAGTCAGCATTTTGAATTTTGGAATGTCCAGGTATGTGTTCAAAATTGATAAATCCAGTATTGGCTGCCATGCCTTGTCCTTTCTGGGTACCAAGAACAGTAGAGTAAAAACCTTGCCCTTTTTCCTGTTCTGGTACTGGCTGAATGGCCCCCATATCCATGAGGGAAGTAACCTGTTTCTGTGCCTCTGCCCATTGATTTTTGGGCAGATCTGGCCAACCATTTGTTATTGATAGAGTGTGGAAATGGAATCTGTATCCCTGAGATACGATGTTTAGTACCCAATTGTCCTGGGTTATTAACTGCCAATTTTGAGCAAAAGGTGCTAATTTTCCCCCTAAGGGTGCTGCCAAAAGATAACTGCTTGGTGTAGGCAGAGGGAAGTCACTGGGACCGTTTTCTGTAGGTTTACGCTTCATCTCCTCCAGATTTGGAGGTAGAAGTGCCCCATTGCTTTGACCTGTATGAATCTTGTGTCTGGTATCTGGAGCCCTTAGGGCGTCTGGATTTGCCCCTTTTGAGCTCTGACACAGGAAAGGACCAATTCTTTGCAGGCCAGTGACTACTGAATCTTGGTGGCTGCACTTGTAAGAAGTCTAACAGTTTGCAAAGACTTGGCTTTGTCTTCCATTTTCTTTAAAACCTCTTCTGCCTTAATACCAAACAGAGTGTCATGCTGTAAAGGTGCATCTAGCAATTTAGCTTTAACATGATCAGGCAAATTTTGTTCCTTTAGCCAGGCATGCCTCCTAATCACAGATCCAGTAACTGCGGTCCTGCAGGAGGCCTCTAAGTCAAAACCACATTGCAAAGTATGCTTTCCAACCTGTTCAGCTGCATGCAATAATTCCTGCAATTCTTTATTTTCTGCACATTCAGAAATCAACATTTTCTGTTTCAGCAAAACCCATAACATGCTGTTGATACTTAAGCGCATGAAATTCACAGTTTAAGGCTCTGATTGCCAATAGGTTCATACTAGGCTATCTGCCCTGGGGCAATTATAAGCCTAGCCCGATTCTGTATGGCTTACGCCACCCCTTGATTTGAGTATACTGTGCCCTTTTTAAGGTTTAGTTTACTGTGCCTCTGTAATAGTGACACGGGAGTAATCCCTGGGACAAACCTACGATCCCCCATCCACTTAGAGATTCTTCTTGAAGAGATTCAGTGAGGTGCTCTGCCTCACATGAACTGGAATTCTATTCCAGAGTGAAGGGAGCCTCTGGATTATGAACCTGTCCCTCCAGCAAGTTCCATTTATTTCTGTGCTGAGGTTCAAGTCCCTCGAGCGTGTGGCTCTAAGGGATTTAGATTTACTGAGGTGGAGCATGTCCATTAATTCTGGATTTGACATAGCTTTGTATGTCAGGCATAGATCGCCTTGAAGTAGGCGGTATGCAACTGAGTAGAGCTGGAGTTTTTTTAACGGAGCAGCATATGGTATCTGTTTGAGACCCTTGATCCTCTTGGTGAGATACTTTTGGGGTCTTTCTAATTGCTGCAGGTGTCGGGTAAGGTACATCCCAAAAGGGGCATTGTATTCTATGATGGGCCTGATGAGGGATGAATAAAGGGGCACGATTACCGCTCTTGATCTAGATGTGAAACCCTTCGTGATGAGGTGGGCTATGTAGAAGGTCTTTCTAACCACTTTGGCAATGTGGTTTTCAAAGCAGAGATTGCTATCAACTTGGGTCCCCAGGTCCCTAATAACTTTCTCTGTACTTAATGGGTTTCCGCCTATGTGGTAATTTGTGGGCACATTGTTTTTGCCAAAGGGTATGACTATACATTTTTTGGCATTTAGCTTTAAACCATGGCGCTGGCACCAGTTATCTGTCTGTGAGACCTTTTTGAAGGATGTTTGTGTCAGCTGGAGAGTTGATTATGGCGCCCAGTTTGCAGTCGTCTGCGAACTTGGTGAGCCATAGTCCTCCCACGTTTGCCTGTACCTCCGAAAAGTATATACCGAACAAGAGTGGTCCCAGGACAGAACCCTGTGGGACGCCACTTGTGACCGGTTTCGAGTCTGACATGGCTCCAGCAACTCTCACTCTGTGGGTTCTGTCTTTGAGCCAGTTTGCGACCCATCTTGTGACATAGGGGTTTATATTTAAGCTGGACAGCTTATCTATGATGCCCGAGTGGAGCATTGTGTCAAATGCCTTTGCAAGGCCCAGATAGGCTGTGTGGACTACCTTCCCTTCATCTATGGCTTTGGTGACGGTTTCAAAGAAGTCAACCAGGTTCAAAAGGCAGGATCTGCCCTTGACAAAGCCGAACTGGGTAGGATCTAGTGTCTGTAGGTCCCCAATGTCTTTGTTTATGAGCTCCATGATGATCCTCTCCATAGCCTTGCAGACTAAGCTAGTCAGGCTTATGGGGCGATAGTTTCCAGGGTCCGTAGAGGCTCCACCTTTGTGGAGTGGGACCACTGTTGCTGTACGCCATGCTGTGGGCACATATCCTGTAGTGAGGCTGAGATTGTATAGCTGTTTCATTTGAGGGATTAGTTCCTCTTGTAGTTCATGTAGGACGCAACCTGGGACGCCATCTGGTCCCATGGAAGCAGTGTTTTTTGCTTTGGAGAGGGCAGCCTTCACCTGAGCATCTGAGATGTTTGGGAGGCAGCCCTCTGCCGATAGATACTTGCTCTTTTGGGGGAGGGGAGAAGTTTGCACTGAACCTGTCTGCTAGGATATTGGCGATGTCTGTGGGTTCAGTGTATTTTTTGTCATTTAGAATCAACTCGGAACAAGTCTGGGAGTTGCATCCCAGGTTTCTAACATAACTGAAAAAGCATTATGATTGTCTTTGGTGTCCTGTGCAATTTTTCTCTCTAAGCTGGCCTTGGAGGATTTTATGAGGGATCGTAATTTTTTGCTAGTACTGATCAGAGATGCCTTCCCTATTAGGGATTTTGCTCCATCATGTAGTAGCTTCCTCCTTCTGTTGTACAGTTTATTTATGGCAGGGGTCCACCAGACTGGACGCCTGCCTTTGGATGATTGGGTCTTGGTTTTGTATGGGATAGTATGATCCATGCATTCCTGGAGATGTCCGTAGAATGCATTTATATAGGATTCTGCAGTTTGGGCTGTAGTTTCCACTGGCCCTGGGGCCTTGAAGGATTCCACTTCGGTTTTGAGAAGTTCACTTTTGAGAAGTTTTTCACTGTGGTTTTCTGGGCTGGGGGTGGGGTCGGGATGTGGACATCCAGTGAAATTAATTTATGGTCTGATCTTACCAATGAGGGATATACTTCTGGTGTGGAGCATAGAGTCCCCATGTTGGTAATGATCAGGTCTACTATGTTGTCCCCTCTTGTGGGAGTGGTGACTAGTTGTTCCATAGCATTTGAGTTTATAATTTCCAGGAATCTTTGGGCTAAGGTGCTGGGGCTTGAGTAGTGCTCCCAGTCAATGTTTGGGTAGTTGAAGTCGCCTAATATAATGGTGTTCGGAGAGATAGTCATGTTCTCCAATGTTTTCAGGAAAGCCGAATGGGATTCCTGACTGAGAGGGTGGTCTGTAGGATGCTATAAACTGAAAAGCAGTCTTGCCCACTGTTAGTTGCACATGGATGGTCTCCGATACTTCGTGCAATGCCACTAACCTGGAGGTGTGGATATCCTTGATAAATATGGATATATTGTGGTTCGGTCCGGGTTTTGGGGCCGAAAAGCATATGAGGTATGGCCTGGTAGTGCTGGGGTGCTCTCTGGAGCCTTGAACCAGGTTTCTGTCACTGCACAGATATCGATGTTCTCCATACTGAGGAGAGCTTAGAGTGCGTGCATCTTGAGGTTAAGACTTCTGGAGTTTAGCAGCATTACCCTTAGTTTCTTGTTCCTTGTGCTGTCTATGGGGGTGGGTTTGACTTTTGAGCCATGCCTAAAAAAGGCACTATGGTGGTGGCAAGAGCCTTTGCCAATATCCGAAAGCCCAGTGGTGACCGGTGCAAGCCGTCCCTAGCGAAGCAACGTGGCTTGTCGAGCATGTCTTCCCAGGCTGACAGACACTGGATCCCCTTTTAATGACACCATAATTTTAGCCAATTGTTAAAATCGATCATTTTGTCTTTGTACTGTGGCATCATTCTTGGTGAGGGTAAGATGCTGCTCAAGGTCAGGGTCATACCAGCCTGGGCTACATGATCAGAGAGCTCCTCTGTCTCTTTTCATGTAGTCCAGGGAGGTACGTCTCGGGTCATTCACACCAGCATGTACAATGACTGAGTCATATTTGTATTTGCTTTGGAGTGACCCGAGTGCTTGCGTTGTCGGATCCTAGCACCCGACAGGCAGCTCACTGTGACCTTCTCTTTATTCAGACTGGTGAGCGGGACGTCAGTGTGTCTGACAATAGAGTCACCTATAACAAGAGTATCAGGTGTGTTATTCAGCCTTAAGGGCTGTGGCTGCTTGGCACACTGACTTTGTGGGTTATGTGTTGTGTGCGTTTTGTTCTGAGGTAGCGTTTGCTTGGATGTCTGCTTTGGAGGTCTCTGTTGCTTAGGTAGATTTTTATTTAGAGCCTTCGAGTATGTTTTTGTGTATTTATGTGTTTGGTTCGCTGATGTGGTGGGACTATGTGATACTGGAATTGTGTTGTGTGAGGTTACCTTCTCCTCCTGACTGGTTACACCAGTTTTGAGATGAGAGCTCAGCCTCCAGTTTGGCTAAATAGTTGCATCTCTCACATATATTTGAACCTGTTTGGAGGAGGAGAGGGTTGTCCGTGTACATGAGACCGTTGTAACATTGCCTCAAAATTCCCAGATTCACCAGCTGGACTGGAGAGGAAACCATTGACTGACCTTTGGACATGCTAGAGTAATAGGGAAACTGAATTTAAGACGGACCAATAGAGGACAGGGTAATCGTAGAGAGTATAAGAGTATGTAGTGCTTATGGTTTAATAGTGCTAACTTGTAGGATTACTTAATTGGACCAGTGAAGGGCCTTAGAATGAGAATATGGTGTTTAAATTGAGAGCAGTTCTAAGGGAAAAAGTGAGAGCAGACTTTGTGGAGCCAGGAATAGTTTAAACCCAATTAGGCGGCGCTGCCCACTGTTGTGCTATGCTCAAAAACGCGCAAAACCGCGCAAAAGAGGGTTTTAAGAGAGGAAGATGGAGTTTTGGAATTCACCCAAAATGGCCAATAAAACTACAGTTTCAAGTCAGTAACCACTCCCACAGGGGCAGGCAGGCTGCTCAATGTTTTTCACTGCCACTGATCAACAGAGAGACTTTCCTTTAGCCCAAGAAAAAAATGGCCTCACAGAAACTTACAAACAGTTCAAGAACAGCAAGCCTGTAACTGAACTTTTTTAAATCTCAGAAAAGTGGGGAAAAAAAGCAAGATTTTTTTTTTGTTTTTTTGTCACAGATACACAAGCCTTTTTTCTCCCCATCTGTCCAGTGCCCTTGAATCTCTGTCAGAGAGGGTAGGATTTTTTGCTGTTGAGGCCTTAACTCCCTTTGGACCCTGTGAAATAGTTTCAGGATCAGCAGCAGGGTTTCTAAATAAAAATTTATTTCAGTCAGGGGCCCTGTAATATCTGTCAGGCTTACTGGGAGCCGGCGGTAAGGAGTCAGGGGTCAAGCTGGACTCAGAAAACACATCATCCACAATGTCTAAAACAGGGGGAATGGCTAAAGGTCTGTGCTGAGGGAGAAGGAAATCCCTGAGCCTCTTTTTTGATTCTGAGAAGTCTTGACTCTCCCATTGAAAATGCTCCCTCAAAGTATGCAAGGTTTCTCCAAATGAATAATCCTCAGGAGGAGAAGCAGAAGGTATAGACTCCTCTGCATCAGAATCCTCATAGGGAGGTATAGATAATTCATTATCAGAAGAAATAGAAACCTGATCTGAATATTCATAATCAGTGTCTTGCCTAGGCCTCTTATCTGGAGGGGGATGGGTACCCCTGATCAAAGTAATAAGGTCTTCAGCCATTTTGATCTGTTTTTTAGGCATTGAGGCCTGTGAATGTGGCTCATGCATCAATTTTTTAGTTTTAGAAGTTGCTTTTGTATTTGGTTTTGCAGCTGTTTGATATACAAATGTTGAGGTCTGAATACACCCTCAGAAGCCGGTGTGCCTGCTCAGCAGCTCCGGACCCATCCGAGGGAGATACATCCGTCGGTCCAATACCTCAAGTATCTTGCCGTATGCCGGACTCCACACGGGTGTTGGTAGAGGCCTGCGACTAGAAGGTAGCGGGCATCAGGGGCTGCAAAAGCACCAGAGTACTGGCAAACTGGCAACTGGCTTAGAAGCGTAGTCGGCAGTTTTGGACCTCAACGGCCTGTCTTTCTTTGCATTTTTTCGTAGTCCAATGGCTAACAGATGTAATTTCTGGAAATTAAACAGAGAACCGAAATATTTAGAAGCAAAAATGTACCGATAACGGATAGTGCGCTGATTAAATAAAGCACAAAACAGACAGCAAGGTACATCGTGGTCAGGGCCTAGGCAAGGAATACAGTACAAATGAAAATCCTTAGGAGGTATTTGCTTCCCACAAGTAATGCAATTAACTTTTACTGACCTCGGTAAGGAGCAAGAAAAAAAAAAAAGTTTCCCCAACGGGGTACTTGGCTTTTAGTTGAAGACTTCGGTTCTGAAACTCGAATTTCAGGAGTCGGCCGACCGGCATTTGCGAACCGCTTCTGCTTCAGGCACCACACAGCAAGAAAGACTGATGTAATGGCATCAGCTGCATGTTTTATATCCCCGACGACCTGCCACCATGGAAGAAGGGACAACGGACACAGGACCCAAGACTTTAATCAGGCCGACTGAGGGCAACCTGCCAGCAGATTACCCAAATGTAATGACTGCAACAGTGAAACACGAAGAACATCCAGGGTCACACCCCACTCAGACAAGCCGCAACCAAGAGCGGGGGGGGGGGGGCGTGAAACCTGCCATGGCTCCAAGAGGCATAAATGGTACTTAGGAAACTACCAGAATCCGTCCAAGGATCGCGGAACAGACAGCCAAAAAGTACAGTTTTGTACCTACCATAAATGTAGATGTCCGAACTGGATAGCATCTGCAGTCATAACAAGTGGGTTGTCCTGTCGTCAGGCAGCCCTGCAGTCGGCCGGATTCCAAAGTCCGGGTCCGGCTTCGGCTGATGTCGCACTCCACCCGACGTCATCTTTGTTGGTCTTCGGGTATAAAAGCATCAGCCGATGCCATTTTCCTCAGTGTTTCTTGCCCCAGATGCCAGTAGCCCTCTTGCAGGCTAAAAATTTGGATAGATGCCAATGTTTCCAAATGGATAAAGGTAAACACAGTAATAAGCATATATGTACATATATACAAACAAATACACCATAAAAGACTCCCCCCCAACAGCTAGCTATTAGGAGGGTAAACACCCTAGGAGTACCACAGAGGGAAGGAGGGAGGTAATCCTGACTGCAGATGCTATCCAGTTCGGACATCTACATTTATGGTAGGTACAAAACTGTACTATGTCCTTCATGGATGCATCTGCAGTCATAACAAGTGGGTAGAATACCATAGCCAACTAGGGGAGGAGGATAAAAGTAGATTATGGTGTGTTTAGGATCCCTTGCAGTACAGCAGTTGCAAACCCTGCTCGGGATCTGGAATATAGAGGCAAATTATAATGCTTGGCAAATGTATGCACGGAGGTCCAAGTAGCCGCCTCAATAATGTCTTTGGTTGCCACTCCTCGTAAGAAGGCTGTGGTAGTGGCTGTTGCCCTTGTAGAATGAGGTCTTATGTTCTGTGGAATTGGTTTTCCATGGAAGGAGTAACAGAATCGTATGCAATTTCCTATCCATTTGGAGATTGTCTGTTTGAAATAGCTTTTCCTTCCCTTCCTGTTGCATAGGCTACAAAAAGTTGGTCAGTCTTTCTGCTATTTTTTGTTCTGTCCAAGTAGTAGCGTAGCTGTCTATGTACATCTAAGGTATGCAGTATTCTTTCCCCTCTGTTTTGTGGGTTGGGAAAGAAGGTAGGTAGGTGGATTGCCTGGTTTAAAGACACTCTGGATACCACCTTGGGCATAAATGTAGGATTAGTCCTCATGGACACTCTATCTTGGTGGAAGATTAGGAAGGGTTGCACTGCCATTAAGGCCTGTAGTTCTGAAACCCTCCTTGCTGAAGTAATTGCCAGTAGGAAAGCAGTTTTCCATGACAGGTGTTGTAGGTCTGCTGTTGCTGCTGGTTCAAAGGGTGATAGTGTCAACTTTTCTAGCACAAAGTTTAAATCCCAAGCTGGTAATGGTGGTTTCCTTGGAGGTTTTACATTCTTGATTCCTCTGAGGAACTGCCTGAGCAAAGGGTGAAAAACAGGTGGATCAAAGCTGTATTCTGCTGAAATAGCTGATGCATGTATCTTGATGGAGGAGTAGGACAGGCCTGAATGAAGAAGTTCGCCAGATACTCCAGAATGTTAGGCATATCTATGTTTGACACATCTTTTCCTCTTTCCGTACTCCAAATGACAAACCTTTTCCATTTTCCAGCATAGTTCCTTCTTGTTGAAGGTCTGCGTGCTTCAAGAATAATGTCTTTAACTCTTTGGGAGAGTTCTGGATTAGCTGCTGCTATGTGATGTTCCATGCAGTCAGTTGCAGCGTTTGTAGGTTTGGATGTATGATGCTGTAGTTGTTCTGAGTTAACATCAAAGGCATCAGGGTATTGGCCACATATTGTTCGAGACATGCTCTTCAGTAGTGGGTACCAGTGTTGCCTTGGCCAGTTTGGAGCTATCAGGATTATCCTTGGACGTTCTTCCTTGATTTTTAGTAGTACCTTGTGTATCAAAGGAAGAGGTGGGAATGCATATGCTGTTAGGCCTTTCCAGTTGAAGGAGAGTGAGTCCACTTTCCATGCTAGTGGGTGGAATGTCCTTGTGCAGAATTTTTGAGCTGGTGATTGAGAGGTGATGCGAATAGGTCTATCTGTGGCATTCCCCATTTCTTTGAGATGGTCTTGAAGATGTCCGGGTGCAGCTTCCATTCGTGGGCATCCGGTGGTTCTGCTTAATATGTCTGCTAGAGTATTGTCTTTCCCGGTACAAATATTGCCTGTAACTGAATGTTGTAGCTGAGTGCCAGGGTCCACAGCTCCAAGGTCATTCTGCATAGGGGTATGAATGAGTGCCTCCCTGTTTGTTGATGTACCACATGACTGTGGTGTTGTCTGTCCTTATCATCAACTGGCCCTCTTTGAGAAATGGTTTGAACTTTTGGATTGCCAGTTTTACTGCCAGCATTTCTTTTAGATTGATGTGCAGGTGAAGTTGATCCTGTGTCCACAATCCTTGCACGCATTTGTCCAGCATGTGGGCCCCCATCCTAGGTCTGAAGCGCCTGTTGTGATGGTCTGGCTTGGTTGACATCTGCGAAAGGGTAGGCCTGGGTTTGACTGGCATGCCTGAGCCCACCATAGGAACTCCTGTTTTAAGCATGGAATTAGTGGGATTTCTGTTTCTAGACTGTGTCTGTGTTGGGACCATAAATTCTTTAGGTACCACTGTAGTTTCCTCATATGTAGTCTGGCAAATGGGACCAAGATTATGCATGATGCCATGAAGCCCAAGGCCTGCAGAACTTTTCTTGCTGTTAACTTGTTCAGTTTTGTTAGTGCCAAGAAGTAAAGAGGAAGTTCTTTTGTTTTTCTGTAGTCAGGAATGCCATTTGTTGTACTGTGTCCAATTCCGCCCAAGAATGTCCTTGTTTGGGATGGTATCAGCCTTGACTTTTGTAAATTGACTGTGTATCCCAGTCCTTGTAGCAAGTAAATGACCCTTTGTAAATCTGTTGTCAGCTTGCTTTTGTTGTCCCTTGTAGCAGGCAGTCGCCCAGGTATGGGTAAATTTGAATTCTGTAGTCTGCAATGGGCGATTACTGATGCCAGGCATTTTGTGAATACTCTGGGCAGTAGATAAGCCAAAGGGCAATGCTGAGAATTGATAGTGCTCTGATCCTGCAAGAAATCTGAGGTATCTTCTGCAGATTGGTCGAATGGGGACGTGCAGGTATGCCTCCTTGAGATCTAGAGTTACCAGCCAAGACTCCTTGCCCAGCATGGGAAGAAGTTGCTGTAGGGTCAGCATTTTGAATTTTGGGACAATGATGTATGTATTTAAGGTGGACAGGTCGAGAATTGGTCTCCAACTTTTTTCCTTTCTTGGAACTAGGAATAGTCTGGAATAGAACCCCTTTCCTTGTTCTGCTGTTGGCACTCTTTCCACAGCTCTCATGTTTGCTAACTCCATTATCTGGCGTAGAGCCTCTGTTTTTTGATTTGGAGGTAGATTTGGCATTCCTCTTTGACTGGTAAAGTGTGGAAGTGAAACCGTAACCTTGATCTATGGTTTGTAAAATCCACTTGTCTTTTGTTATGTAGTGCCAGTTCTTTGAAAATAAGGTTAACTTTCCGCCTAGAGGAGCTGCTATTTGTTCCCTGGTAGGCGGATTTAGGATTAAGTCACTGTGGTTGTGCTGATGTAGTGGCAGTGGCTGTGTCTGTGCCTCTGTTGTTACCTTGCCACTGACGCCCTCTGTAGGCACCACCTCTGGATTGGTTTCTGCCACTGGAACGACTATTCCCGCCCCTTTGAAATTTTGTGGAGTCAGGAAAGGACCAATTTTGGCAGGCCAGTTCCTGCTAAACCTTGGGGTTGAACCTGCAAGAAATCTTTAACAGTTTGAACAGATTTTGCCTTTTCTTCCATTTTCTTCATAACCTGCTGGGCAGGTGTACCAAACAAACTTGTCTTGTCCATAGGAGCATCTAGCAACTTAGCTTTAACATGATCCGTAAAGCTTGTTCCTTTAGCCATGCATGCCTTCTTATCACTGTGCCTGTCATGGCTGATCTAAATGAAGCCTCCAGTGCATCATAGCCACATTTTAAGGAATGGTTGCTAACCTGTTGTATGTTATTTACCATCTCTAATACATATTTCTTATCAAGAGATTCATCAGTGGTTAGTTTTTTAGTTAACTGATCAAGCATAAACTCTTGGTATTGTATCATGTGAAACTGACAGTTTAAAGCTCTAGCTGAGAGAGTAGCTGAAGTGTAGACCTTTTTACCCCATCTGTCTAATGACCTTGCTTCCCTTTCAGAAGGAATAGGGTTTTTAGCTGTGGTCGCTACTGCCTTGGGAACCTGGGATATAGTTTCTGGGTCAGCAAGTGGGGCCTTGTAAAGGTGGTGATGAGTATCTGGCACCCTGTAAAATCTGTCTGGTTTGGCAGGGGCTGGGGGTAAAGAATCTGGAGCGGAGCAAACATCATTGAAAGCATCATCCACCACAGAGAGAACAGGAGGTATAGCTAAGGGCCTGTGCTGTGGGAGGTGCAGAAAGGTCCTAAGTCTTTTCTGGAGTCTGAAAAATCCTGTTGCTGCCATTGGAACTGTTCTCGCATGGCATGCAAGGTTTCCCCAAAGGAGAATTCTTCTGGTGGGGAAGCAGCTGGAATGGATTCTTCAGCATCAGAATCTTCAAAATTGGAGAAGGGAGCCTCTGGCTGGTCAGTAATGTCTGCTTCATCAGCAGAATCATCAGAAGACACTGGCTCAGGGGGCTCTGCCCTAGGTCTCTTCTCTGGGGGCTGAGAGGCCCTGTCTGGGTGAGATTGAGATCCTCTAATTAAAGAAATTAAATCTTCTGCCAAAGAAAGCATTTGAGAACTAGAAGAGGGCCTGGATGTGGGGGGTTTAACAGGCACTGTTTTAGTAGTCTTGGCTGCTTTAGCCCTGGCGAAGGCCTTAATGGACATGGCTGCTGGAGGCCTAGCAGCACCACGTGCTGGGGTAGAGACATCCAAAGGGATGGTGTCTGATAAGTCAACCACCGTAGTGGGTAAAATTTCTGAGGTCGATTCAAGAGTTGTAGCAGGGGCCTCAGCTGTAAGAATAGGTTCAGCTGTACTTTGATCAGTTTTCTCGGTTTTGGCCGAAACAGAGACACTCGCGGTTTGCTTTACCGTGGTTTCGGCCGAAACCGCGGACCGCGAGTGTCGGTCTTTATCTTTGCGTTTTTTGGTAGATTGGGTAGTCGGAGGATCCGACGGCATAATGTACGCAAAATCAGAACCGAAAAACTGTTCTGCAAACTCCGACCGACGCCTAAGCGCTCGGTTGAAAGGGGCACAGGCCGAACAGACTGCTACGCCGTGGGCTGGGCCAAAACAAGGCAGACAGTAAGAGTGGAAATCTTTATAAGGTATTTGTTTCCCACAGGTTAAACAATTGTTAACTTTTTCTGACATCGGCTGAGGCAAGAAAGAGTCCCCAACGGGTACTTAGCTTTAGAAGTCTTCGAAGTAGTATTCGGTAGAAGTAATCTCTGGATCCGACCGACCGGCACTTGCGAACAGCTTCTGCTTCGGGCGCCACGCGGCAAGAAAGACTGAGGAAAATGGCGTCGGCTGATGCTTTTATACCAGAAGTCCAACAGAGATGACGTCGGGTGGAGTGCGACATCAGCCGAAGCCGGACCCGGACTTTGGAATCCGGCCGACTGCAGGGCTGCCTGACGACAGGACAACCCACTTGTTATGACTGCAGATGCATCCATGAAGGACATCCCTCCTTGCTGAAGTAATTGCCAGTAGGAAAGCAGTTTTCCATGACAGGTGTTGTAGGTCTGCTGTTGCTGCTGGTTCAAAGGGTGATAGTGTCAACTTTTCTAGCACAAAGTTTAAATCCCAAGCTGGTAATGGTGGTTTCCTTGGAGGTTTTACATTCTTGATTCCTCTGAGGAACTGCCTGAGCAAAGGGTGCGAAAAAACAGGTGGATCAAAGCTGTATTCTGCTGAAATAGCTGATGCATGTATCTTGGAGGAGTAGGACAGGCCTGAATGAAGAAGTTCGGCCAGATACTCCAGAATGTTAGGCATATCTATGCTTGACACATCTTTTCCTCTTTCCGTACTCCAAATGACAAACCTTTTCCATTTTCCAGCATAGTTCCTTCTTGTTGAAGGTCTGCGTGCTTCAAGAATAATGTCTTTAACTCTTTGGGAAAGTTCTGGATTAGCTGCTGCTATGTGATGTTCCATGCAGTCAGTTGCAGCGTTTTTAGGTTTGGATGTATGATGCTGTAGTTGTTCTGAGTTAACATCAAAGGCATCAGGGGTATCGGCCACATATTATTCCGAGACATGCTCTTCAGTAGTGGGTACCAGTGTTGTCTTGGCCAGTTTGGAGCTATCAGGATTATCCTTGGACGTTCTTCCTTGATTTTTAGTAGTACCTTGTGTATCAAAGGAAGAGGTGGGAATGCATATGCTGTTAGGCCTTTCCAGTTGAAGGAGAGTGAGTCCACTTTCCATGCTAGTGGGTGGAATGTCCTTGTGCAGAATTTTTTGAGCTGGTGATTGAGAGGTGATGCGAATAGGTCTATCTGTGGCATTCCCCATTTCTTCGTGATGGTCTTGAAGATGTCCGGGTGCAGCTTCCATTCGTGGGCATCCGAAGTGGTTCTGCTTAATATGTCTGCTAGAGTATTGTCTTTCCCGGTACAAATATTGCCTGTAACTGAATGTTGTAGCTGAGTGCCAGGGTCCACAGCTCCAAGGTCATTCTGCATAGGGGGTATGAATGAGTGCCTCCCTGTTTGTTGATGTACCACATGACTGTGGTGTTGTCTGTCCTTATCAACTGGCCCTCTGAGAAATGGTTTGAACTTTTGGATTGCCAGTTTTACTGCCAGCATTTCTTTTAGATTGATGTGCAGGTGAAGTTGATCCTGTGTCCACAATCCTTGCACGCATTTGTCCAGCATGTGGGCCCCCATCCTAGGTCTGAAGCGCCTGTTGTGATGGTCTGGCTTGGTTGACATCTGCGAAAGGGTAGGCCTGGGTTTGACTGGCATGCCTGAGCCCACCATAGGAACTCCTGTTTTAAGCATGGAATTAGTGGGATTTCTGTTTCTAGACTGTGTCTGTGTTGGGACCATAAATTCTTTAGGTACCACTGTAGTTTCCTCATATGTAGTCTGGCAAATGGGACCAAGATTATGCATGATGCCATGAAGCCCAAGGCCTGCAGAACTTTTCTTGCTGTTAACTTGTTCAGTTTTGTTAGTGCCAAGAAGTAAAGAGGAAGTTCTTTTGTTTTTCTGTAGTCAGGAATGTCATTAGTTGTACTGTGTGCAATTTCACGCCCAAGAATGTCCTTGTTTGGGATGGTATCAGCCTTGACTTTTGTAAATTGACTGTGTATCCCAGTCCTTGTAGCAAGTAAATGACCCTTTGTAAATCTGTTGTCAGCTTGCTTTTGTTGTCCCCTTGTAGCAGGCAGTCGTCCAGGTATGGGTAAATTTGAATTCCTGTAGTCTGCAATGGGCGATTACTGATGCCAGGCATTTTGTGAATACTCTGGGCAGTAGATAAGCCAAAGGGCAATGCTGAGAATTGATAGTGCTCTGATCCTGCAAGAAATCTGAGGTATCTTCTGCAGATTGGTCGAATGGGGACGTGCAGGTATGCCTCCTTGAGATCTAGAGTTACCAGCCAAGACTCCTTGCCCAGCATGGGAAGAAGTTGCTGTAAGGTCAGCATTTTGAATTTTGGGACAATGATGTATGTATTTAAGGTGGACAGGTCGAGAATTGGTCTCCAACTTTTTCCTTTCTTGGAACTAGGAATAGTCTGGAGTAGAACCCTTTCCTTGTTCTGCTGTTGGCTCTCTTTCCACAGCTCTCATGTTTGCTACCTCCATTATCTGGCCTAGAGCCTCTGTTTTTGATTTGGAGGTAGATTTGGCATTCCTCTTTTGACTGGTAAAGTGTGGAAGTGAAACCGTAACCTTGATCTATGGTTTGTAAAATCCACTTGTCTTTGTTATGTAATGCCAGTTCTTTGAAAATAAGGTTAACTTTCCGCCTAGAGGAGCTGCTATTTGTTCCCTGGTAGGCGGATTTAGGATTAAGTCACTGTGGTTGTGCTGATGTAGAGGCAGTGGCTGTGTCTGTGCCTCTGTTGTTACCTTGCCATTGTCGTCCTCTGTAGGCACCTCCTCTGGATTGGTTTCTGCCTCTGGAACGCCTATTCCTGCCCCTTTGAAATTTTGTGGAGTCAGGAAAGGACCAATTTTGGCAGGCCAGTTCCTGCTAAACCTTGGGGTTGAACCTGCAAGAAATCTTTGACAGTTTGAACAGATTTTGCCTTTTCTTCCATTTTCTTCATAACCTGCTGTGCAGGTGTACCAAACAAACTTGTCTTGTCCATAGGAGCATCTAGCAACTTGGCTTTAACATGATCCGTAAAGCTTGTTCCTTTAGCCATGCATGCCTTCTTATCACTGTGCCTGTCATGGCTGATCTAAATGAAGCCTCCAGTGCATCATAGCCACATTTTAAGGAATGGTTGCTAACCTGTTGTATGTTATTTACCATCTCTAATACATATTTCTTATCAAGAGATTCATCAGTGGTTAGTTTTTGGTTGACTGATCAAGCATAAACTCTTGGTATTGTATCATGTGAAACTGACAGTTTAAAGCTCTAGCTGAGAGAGTAGCTGAAGTGTAGACCTTTTACCCCATCTGTCTAGTGACCTTGCTTCCCTTTCAGAAGGAATAGGGTTTTTAGCTGTGGTCGCGGCTACTGCCTTGGGACCCTGGGATATAGTTTCTGGGTCTGCAAGTGGGGCCTTGTAAAGGTGGTGATGAGTATCTGGCACCCTGTAAAATCTGTCTGGTTTGGCAGGGGCTGGGGGTAAAGAATCTGGAGCGGAGCAAACATCATTGAAAGCATCATCCACCACAGAGAGAACAGGAGGTATAGCTAAGGGCCTGTGCTGTGGGAGGTGCAGAAAGGTCCTAAGTCTTTTTCTGGAGTCTGAAAAATCCTGTTGCTGCCATTGGAACTGTTCTCGCATGGCATGCAAGGTTTCCCCAAAGGAGAATTCTTCTGGTGGGGAAGCAGCTGGAATGGATTCTTCAGCATCAGAATCTTCAAAATTGGAGAAGGGAGCCTCAGGCTGGTCAGTTATGTCTGATTCATCAGCAGAATCATCCGAAGACACTGGCTCTGGGGGCTCTGCCCTAGGTCTCTTCTCTGGGGCTGAGAGGCCCTGTCTGGGTGAGATTGAGATCCTCTAATTAAAGAAATTAAATCTTCTGCCAAAGAAAGCATTTGAGAACTAGAAGAGGGCCTGGATGTGGGCGGTTTAACAGGCACTGTTTTAGTAGTTTTGGCTGCTTTAGCCCTGGCGAAGGCCTTAATGGACATGGCAGCTGGAGGCCTAGCAGCACCACGTGCTGGGGTAGAGACATCCAAGGGGATGGTGTCTGATAAGTCAACCACCGTAGTGGGTAAAATTTCTGAGGTCGATTCAAGAGTTGTAGCAGGGGCCTCAGTTGTAAGAATAGGTTCAGCTGTACTTTGAGCAGTTTTCTCGGTTTCGCCGAAACCGAGACACTCGCTGTATGCTTTACCGTGGTTTCGGCCGAAACCGCGGACCGCGAGTGTCGGTCTTTATCTTTGCGTTTTTGGGGTAGTCTGAGGATCCGACGGCATAATGTACGCAAAATGAGAAGGGAAAAACTGTTCTGCAAACTCCGACCGACGCTAAGCGCTCGTCGGTTGAAAGAGGCACAGGCCGAACAGGCTGCTACGCCGTGGGCTGGGCCTAAACAAGGCAGACAGTAAGAGTGGAAATCTTTATGAGGTATTTGTTTCCCACAGGTTAAACAATTAACTTTTTCTGACATCGGCTGAGGCAAGAAAGAGTCCCCAACGGGTACTTAGCTTTAGAAGTCTTCAAGTAGTATTCGGTAGAAGTAATCTCTGGATCCGACCGACCGCACTTGCGAACAGCTTCTGCTTGGCCACGCCGCAAGAAAGACTGGGAAAATGGCCGGCTGATGCTTTATACCAAGACCAACAAAGATGACGTCGGGTGGAGTGCGACATCAGCCGAAGCCGGACCCGGACTTTGGAATCCGGCCGACTGCAGGGCTGCCTGACGACAGGACAACCCACTTGTTATGACTGCAGATGCATCCATGAAGGACATCCATGGTCCTGTGTGTGCAACGGATCCGAGGGAGCTGAACACCACAGTGAACTCCGGCACAGAGGAGAGATTCACCACTGGCACAGAGATAACTGGCACTGGGAGCGAAGTAAGGGGCTCCAAACCCTGAAACAAGGTTGAAAGGATAAACTGGAGTCCTTGGAGAATAAGCCTCAGCTCCGGGTGGGGGAGAGATTTGTGATGGTGCAGGGCGGCCTCTGTCAGAAGCTTATCTACTAATCTGACCGCGTCCAATTCTGACAGACTCCTGTAAGAACAGACTGACATTCTCGAAGGGGATTCAGGCCCATCCAGAAAGAGGCTCTGTTGAGACAAAAAGGGGTCCACTGAAGGGGAATATCTAGTCCTGGGTATAATTAGCAGATCGACTTTCGGCACCATAGGCTGTTGCACGGAAGGGGACTGTGGAACTGAATGAGTGGACAGTGGAGGTTGAACAGAAACGACTGTCAGTGCCAAAGAGGTAGTCGCTGCCGAAGTAGTGGTCGTTGCTGAAGAGGGTTTTGTCTGAGCCTGTTCAAAGAAACGACACAGTTGAGGACTTTTAGTGCCAGAGGTGATGCTACCAGTTTTGGTACTTTGGCTTTCAGTCCCACAGAAATCATTGGAACTTGCGGTTTTTGTGCCTTTGTTTCATGTGCTGTAGGGGAGGTTGGCACAGAGTGGCTTTTTTCTTTACATCAGGTTTAGGAGATTTTGAAGTCTCCACCTTCGATAGGGCTTCAGTAAAAGGACATTTCAATAAGCCTTTAAAAATAAGCTTATTGCACCTCTCTGCCAAAGTCCAGGTGAGGGGAGTCCAAACAATACAAGCAGGAAAGATGCCCATCAGAACTGGGCATCTGCCACAGTCTTGACACCGCTTAAATCCAAATGTGCCCTTTTGCTTCTCTGCCATAAGGTTAGTTAGGTCTCACACACACAAGGAAGGAAAGGAAATTATTTTTTTTTTGCTTTTTTTTTGGATATACCAACAATGCTATACAGAAAATACCCAAACGGATAAAGGAAGAAAAAGAAAAAGAGGATACCAACAATGGTATAACAGATGAATGGTAACAGAAAGGAGAAGGCCTGTTACCAGCGAAGGTAAGACTTGATGAAAGGTAAAAAGGGGTGGGTAGAAACAGTCGGACAGTCACTCATCCAACAACGCCAGGAAACTATCTAGCAAAAATCTTTAATCAAATATCTTTAAAAAAGAAGATATCTAAAGCACTTAGCCGAGAGCATCAGCTGACATGTCCAATTTTCTATGCGGCAAACGAGATCTGAGGTAATGGGAAGGGAGGCACTGTAGGTAGAGCCTTAGCTAGAGTGTTTTTGGCTGGCGAGAGCGATGTATAATGGCTGATTGACATCAGATTAATTATACAATGATAGTTCGTTAGTATTCAATAAAGTGCAAACTGGTCAACCCAATCAGCATACCCATTCTAAATCGAGCATACACCAAAAGAAAAAAAAGTCACTGAAGTACAATCAAATTTTCTAATAGCATGCGCTACGCATTTCGAGTATTCAGATTTTCACAAGGTTTGAAAATTTTGCCTCAAATTTTAGGCCTGTCCCTCAATTAAAAATCATGTGACCACCTCAATCTACGCCCTCGTTCATGCCTAAATCTCTAATGATCTTTTTATCCAATTTCCCCCTACAATCCCTTCATCTTACTCTTGAGAAACTAAAATGTCTGCACTACAATAAGGAATATCGGATAATTGTACAATACAAAATGTCAGCTATAACGGCAGTGAATGTAACTTCTGGTGTACTGTGCGTCTTGTATACATTTCTTGTACACGTTTTGTATAATTTCTTGTATACGTTTTTGCATAATCTCTGTATGTGGAGCTTTTCTTCCCAGGTCTCCACTGAAAATAGGCCTTTTCCCAGTCGGACTTTCCCCAGTAAAGAAATGTAATATAAAATAAATGTAATCACCATAACTAGGCATCTGTTTTATCCATTTGCTTCCGTCCTCAACCCATGGATTCAGATCAGACTCTGCTGCATACTCCAGACTTTGGATCCAACTCTCCAGCTCCTCCCACAACCCATAATACCTTAGTCCATCCCCATTACCTCAGATCAAGTTAGCCGCCATTAGACCCTTATAACCAGAGGTAGGAATAGTTGGCAGAGAAAGGAAGGGCTGAAACCTAGAAATGAGAGTTCCAAAAAACTAACAGTCCTACAGGTCTCTCCAGAAAAATGAAGGATGGGAAGAAGTTGAGGAAAAATGCAAATGGACAACACAGATGCCTAGTTATGGTGAGAACACAATTTAAATCTGATATCCTTTCATTCCTCTTCACATTGGTCTAAGTGGCCTTCATGGAAAAATATTTCAGAGTACTACCGAACCAAAGGTGGCTCTGTTTCTAGATTCAATATCCAATTTGTAATGAGTAACAAAGGTATGATCATGGACCATGTGGCTGCTGTGCCATCAATAGAGGATCTAGATCAAACATCACATGAAGCAGCCATGAATCTGGCTGAATGAGCCTTGGGAGGTTTGGGGAAGGTCATACCCTTGCTGAGAACAGATCCAAGAAACAGTCTGCAATCCACCTGGCTAAAAAGTGACTTTAGAAACTGGGCACCCTGGTGTTTTTGATGAGACAAATAGTTGATCTGACTTCCTAATTTTTGTCCTATGAAGATAAAAGCATGCCTTTGTACATCATGGTAACAAACATGTACCCTATTCAAAAAATTTTAAAGACTACTAGTAAATGAATGGATTGATTACTGTTATTTTTCAGAAGCCACTGACTAATTTGTTTTTTTTTATTCATTCATTTCAGTTTGGTAACCGGGAAGTCCACTGGGCCCAAGTGTGCCCGTTTACAGTGGAGGCCCAGGGAGAAAAGCTCCATAAAACAATAACATTGCAAAAGTAAGGCAGCTACAGAATTAAAAGTACAGTTTGCAAATATGTACATTTCATATCAGGCTTAATCAACGATAAATTTGATATATCTGATGGTTGTAATGTAGAGATTCTTTGAAATATACTGTCATTACAACTGAAATGTAGAAACATTATACACACAATCATTTAAAGTAAGAGGCTATTGACAAAGTTGAAATTGTGTATTGAGAGGCAACTGCAGAGAGCTTGAGTCAACTCAAGGAGATGGTTGAGGTATTAGAGATAAGGAACCTAGGAGAAAACCCTTCTTCTGGCATTTGTTAAATAGAATTAGGGTGAAAGCAGGTGCATTTCCAGGCATTTGTTAAATAGAATTAGACAGGGAGAAAGTAGGTATATTTCCATTTAGAGGACAAGTAAGTGAAAAGCTGGGTTTTGAAGTTTTCTGAGTTAGCTATTGTCCTAAGTGTGGATGGGAGAGAATTCCACTTCTTGCCTAGTGAGAAAAGTTTGCTAGCAGGTTGCTTAGGTTTGTGGATAGTAATTAGGTTTTGATGTTCAGATCTGAGGTCTATTAGGGGTGGTGGGGGGGTGTTTGTTAGAGCTGGACATTACTTGGTTGAAATACAAGTCTGTGTTCTGTGGTAAGTTGGAAGTAGTCTAGGTAATTGAGGAGTTCTAGCCAGGTCAGAGAATGACAGGTACGGCAGTGATGGGTGGAATTTTTAGATCTGGTGGCAAATTTAGAGATCTTATAGCAGTTTTCTAATTTAGAGGTGATGGTGGAGGTCAGGTTAGTTAGAAGAGGGGCTCCATATAACAGGGATGGGAGGAGATAAGTAGTAGCCAAAGTGTGTCTGGTAGAGTTGGAGAAAGATTATTCCTATAAAGCATACCTAGCCTTTGGTGGGTTTTCTTTATATTTTGTTGAATATGGATATCAAACTTGGTGTTCATCAACAGTAATGCCAAGAAGTTATACGAAGGGAACCACTTCTATGGGAGAGTTGGTATGGCTAAGGACTTTGAATGTTTTTTTGTCATGAGAAAGTCTTGGAGGGAGACAATAGTAGAATTTTAGATTTATTTGCATTTAGTGACAGGTGGTTTTGTTGCATCCAGTTTTCAGTACAAAAAGCAGTTTGGGTTTTAGTAAGTAGTTCAGGGAGGTTTGAGGCAGAGCACACTAATGCAGAGTAGTCTACATATTGAATAATTTTGGCATCAGGAATAGCAGAGTGAAGGTAATTGATAAAGATGTTAAAAAGCATAGGTCCGAGGATGGACTCTTGAGGGACGCCAGTTGGGGTAGGAAGACAGGAGGTGTTCTTCCATTTGACTGCCTGAGGTCTGACAGGTAGCCAGAGAACCAGGATACAGTATTTGGTGAGAGATGTAGGTTTGAGAGATGATAGATAAGGTGTTTATGGGAAACAGTATCGAAAGCTTTAGAAAGGTCAAGAACTGTGGAAACTTAAGTGTCCTGAATCTGGGGTTTGGTTGACAGTTTCTAAAAAGGAGAGTAGAGTGGTACTTAACATTTGTTAACCGGGAAAGTCCAACTTGGAACAAAGCCAATTTGCAGCGGAGGCCCATTGAGATGAAAAAATGAGGGGTTTGTCAATAAGGTAAAGTACAGTTGTGAACCTACCATAAATGTAGATGTTAGAGTGTATTCACTGTTGCAGTCATTACATTTGGGTTATCCTGCTGGTAGGCTACCCGCAGTCGGCCTGAATTCCAAAGCCCTGGTCCAGCGTCGGTTGCTGTCGACTCTTCCCTGACGTCAGTGCACCAGGGGTATACAAGATGCAGCCAATGCCATTTTCTTCAGTTTTTCTTGCCCCAGATGTCAGGTGCTCCCAAAAGGGTAGGGTAAAAACATTGCCTATAAAAAGCATGCAGTATAACAAACATTACCTCCATCTACAAGCAAATACATCACATAGGTTGTATAGAATAGAGAAGTACAGATAAGTCCCAGCAAAGAAAGGGGGGTGGTGGGTAACCTGGACTGCAACAGTGAATACACTCTAACAGCTACATTTATGGTAGGTACACAGCTGTACTATGTTCATAGTGCTTCACTGTTGCAGTCATTACACTTGGGTTGAATCCCAAAGCTGAGGTTGGGCAGCTGGGTCTAAATAGAATTAGGAGTGGCTATGAGGCCCTGCAGAACTGCAGTGGCAAAGCCTGCTCTGGATTTAGAATAACGAGGCAAGTGGTAGTGCTTAGTAAAAGTGTGCACTGAAGTCCAAGTTGCAGCCTCCAAAATATCCTCGGTTGGTACTCCTCTGAGGAAGGCTGCTGAGGTGGCTGCTGCCCTGGTCGAATGTGGTCTAATGCCCTTAGGCACTGATTTGCCATGTTGTGAATAGCAGAAACGAATGCAGTGTCCTATACATTTTGAAATAGTCTGCTTTGAGATAGCCTTTCCTTGTGATCCAGCAGCAAATGCCACTAAAAGTTGCTCAGTCTTTCTGAAAGCTTTAGTTTTGTCCAAGTAGAAGCATAGTTGTCTGTGTATGTCCAAAGAATGCAGAAGTCTCTCCCCTTTATTCTGTGGGTTTGGATAAAAAGTAGGCAAATGAATGGTTTGGTTAAGAGCCACACTGGACACTACCTTAAGCATAAATGTTGTTTGTCCTTAGAGAAACCCTGTCCTGATGGAAGATAAAAGGTTCCGCAGCCATTAATGCCTGTAACCGAGACCCTTCTTGCTGAAGTTATTGCTAGGAGCAGGGCTGTTTTCCATAAGAATTTTATCTCAGCTGTATTGGCTGGCTCAAAAGGAGGCAGTGTGAGTTTTTCTAAGACAAAATGGAGGTCCCATGCAGGTATTGGTGCTCTCCGTGGAGGTCTTATGTTTTTGGCCCCTCTGAGGTACTGCCTAAGCAAAGGATGTGAAAAAATAGGTGGGTCCGTATTATAATGAGCTGAAATGGCAGAGGCATGAATCTTAATTGATGAGAAGGATAGGCCTTTGTTCAGCATCTCAGTTAGGTATTGTAAAACCTGAGGAATATTTGGTACAAGCGTGTCAATTCCTCGTGCCTGGTTCCAAGCACAGAATCGCTTCCATTGTTCTGCAAAAGTTTTTCTGTTGCTGGGCACCCTGGCCTCCAAAATAACATCCATAACCGCTTTAGAGAGAAGTGTATTCTGAATGGTTACACTTTCCGCCATGCACCCAGATTTAGGGTTCTGAGTTGGCTGTGCAGGATCCCATTGTCTTGCTGGGTCAGTAAATGAGGAATTTGAGGCAATGTCCAGGCTGGGCCTGGAGACAAGCTCCTTAGGATTGGGTACCAGTGCTGGCATGGCCAATTCGGGGCAATCAGCATCATTTGTGGTTTCTCTTACCTGACCTTTAGGAGTTCCTTGGGTAGGAGAGGCAGTGGAGGAAAGGCATATACTGTAAGGTTGTTCCAGCTGAATGACAAAGCATCCACTTTCCATGCTTGTGATAAGTCCTTATGCAGAAACTCTGTAGTTGGCTGTTGTGAGGGGAGGCAAATAGATCTATGTCTGGGCATCCCCATTTCCTTGTTATGTAGAAGATTTATGGATCTAGTTTCCACTCGTGAGGATCCATGAGGTTTCTGCTTAGTTTGTCTGCCAGAGCATTTGTTTTTCCTGGCAGGAACTGTGCTTGCAGGTGTAATTCGTAAGTCAATGCTGTGTTCCACAAAATCATGGCTTGTCTGCAGAGGGGATAGGAACGTGTGCCTCCCTGCTTGTTTATGTACCACATGACTGTAGTATTGTCAGTCTTTATCAGCAGCTGTCCTGGATGAAGTAGGTCCTTGAAGGCTGTCGGCATTTTCTACAGCCAGCATCTCTGATTGATGTGAAGATGCCTTTGGCTTGCGGGCCATGTGCCCTGAATACATTTTCCTGCCATGTGGGCCCCCCCCCAGGCATAATCTGATGCATCTGTTAGTGTTTGCCTGGCTGTGGGTAAAGTGAACGGCTGTCTCTTGTTGTGGTGACAGGCCTGTGCCCACAATCGAAACTGTTGCAGGCAGGAAATGAGTGAAATTAGTGATTCCAGGCTGTGGCAATGTTGAGTCCAAAAATTTTTTAGACACCATTGTAGCTTCCTCATATGGAATTAGCAGAATGCAGGATGCCATGTAGCCCAGACCCTGAAGAATTTTTCTTGCAGATAACTGGGTCTTTGCTGCCATTCTTTCGAAGTAAGAAGTCAGTTGCTTTTGTTGGTCTGGCGTGAGAAGCCATCTGGGCAGTTGTATTTAAGCTTGCACCCAGGAATATTATCTCTTGAGAGGGTACTAGTTTTGATTTCTTTTCGTTTAGTATGTACCCTAGGCAAATTAATAATCTTGTTACAAACGCCAGCCGCTTTAGTAGAATGTCTTTGGTCTCTGCTTGAATAAGGCAGTCGTCCAAGTAGAGATATATCTGAATTCCTCTGTCTGCAAAATGCAATTACTGGTGCCAGGCATTTTGTGAAGACCCTGGGCACAGTAGATAAGCCAAAGGGCACTGCAGAGAATTGGTAGTGCATTGAGCCAGCTATGAATCTGAGGTATCTTCTGCAAGATTGTCTGTTTGGGACATGCAGGTATGCCTCTGAGGTCCAAAGTTACAAGCCAAGCCTTCTTGTCCAGCATGGGCAGAAGCTGCTGCAGTCAACATTTTTAATTTTGGAACGTTCAGAAAAGTATTTATTATAGACAGGTCCAGAATTGGTCTCCAGGCTTTGTCCTTTCTTGGAACTAAGAAGAGTAGAGTAAAATCCTTGTCCCTGCTCTTGTTGTGGTACTGGCCGAATAGTCCTCATGCCCATGAGGGATGAAACTTGTTTTTGTGCCTCTGCCCACTGATTGTGTGGCAGGTCTGGCATACCTTTTGCCTTTGGAAGGGTGTGAAAGTGGAACCTGTAGCCCTGAGAGACTATATTTAAGACCCATTTGTCCTGGGTGATCATGTGCCAATTTTGTGAAAAAAGTGCTAGCTTTCCCCCTAAAGGTGGTGCCAAAAGATAAGTGCTTGGCATTGGCAGAGGGAAGTCATTGGGACTGTTTCCTATATGGCTGTGATTTGTCTTCTCTGCTTTTGGAGGTAGAAGCACCCCATTGTTTGGGCTTCTATGCGCCCTGGGGCTGTCTGCCTCTAGGGCGTCTGTACCTGCCTCTTTGTGGCCTGACACTGGAAAGGACCAATTCTTAGAAGGCCAGTTCCTGCTAAATCTGGGTGGCTGTACCTGTAAGAAATACTTTACTGTCTGCACAGATTAGCTTTATCCTCCATTTTCTTCAATACCTCTTTTGCCTTAACACCAAACAAAGTATCATGCTATAATGGAGCATCCAATAATTTTGCTTTTACATAAGGCAGATTATGTTCCTTTAATCAAGCATGCCTTCTAATGACAGAACCTGTAACAGCGGCCCTGCAAGAGGCCTCCAGTGAATCAAAACCAAATTGCAAAGTATGCTTTCCCACTTGTTCAGCTGCATGCAATAAATCCTGCATTTCCTTGTTCTCAGAAAATTCAGAATTTGTCAACATTTTCTGTTTTAGCAGTGACATTAAGTATTGCTGATTTAAGCATATGAAACTGACAATTTAAAGCCCTTACAGCCAAAGTAGCAGAAGTGTAAACTTTTTTCACCCATCTGTCCAGTGCCCTTAAATCCCTATCTGAGGGGACTGACTTTTTTGCAGTAGAGGCCTTGACCCCTTTGGGACCCTGAGATATAAATTTCTATGTAAAAACCCTGCTGCTGACCCAGAAACTATGAGAATCTGGAACCCTGTAGTATCTGTCTGGCTTAACAGGTGCAGGAGGTAGAGAGTTGGGAGACAGTCCGGACTCTGAAAACATATCTACAATGTCTAGAACAGGTGGAATAGCAAGAGGTCTGTGCTGAGGTAGTAGAAGAAAGTCTGAGCCTTTGCTTAGATTCTGAGTAATCTTGGCTCTCCCAGTGGAAATGCTCCCTCATGGTATGCAGGGTTTCCCCAAAGAAATAGTCCTCAGGAGGAGAAGCTGAAAGAATACATTCTTCAGCATCAGAATCCTCATAGGGAGGAAGAGAGTATCCCTGTTCTGAAGAGGAGTCAGAGGAAATGGAAACCTGATCAGAGGAATCATATTCAGGGTGTCTTGCCTAGGCCTCTTATCAGGAGGGGGATGGGAACCCCTGATCAAAGTAATTAGGTCTTCAGCCATTTTGACCATCTGTTTCTTAGGCATGGAAGTCTGGCCTGGAGAATGCTGTACTTGTTTCCTTGTCTTTAAAGCTGTTTTAGTCTGTCTTGGATGCTGAAGTTGGCTCGATAAAAAGCTGTGTATGTCTGAAAACACCCTCAGAAGCGGATGCCTGCTCAGCGGCTCCGGACCCATCTGAGGGATTAGTTTCCAAAGGCCCAATACCTTGAGTATCCAGAGGCCTAGTTGTCTCCACGTGGGAGTCTGAGGCGGCCTGTGGCTCTGAGGTAGCGGGTGTCAGGGGCTGCGAAAGCACCTCACTGAGAATCGGCGACTGGCCTAGAAGAGGCTTCATCTGTTTTGGATCTCGGATGCCTGTCCTTTTCTTTTTCCTTGCACTTTTTATAAACTCCAGTCGTCAGCTCCTCCAACGGCATTATATAGTTAAACCTTCGGCCAAAATAATGAAATGCAAAATCGTACAGACACTTAATAGTGCGTTGGTTAAACCTAGTACAAAATTAACTAGCAACGCCGTGGTCAGGGCCTAGGCAAGGAATACAGTAAGAATGAAAATCCTTATGAGGCATTTGCTTCCCACAAGAAATACAATTGTTAACTTTTTCTGACATCGGTCTGGAGCAAGAAAAAAGTTTCCCCAACAGGGTACTTAGCTTTATTGAAAACTTCGGATCTGAAATTCAATTTCGAAAATCTCAGGAGTCTGCCGACCGGCACTTGCAAACTGCTTTTGCTTCGGGCACCGCGCGGCAAGAAAGACTGAAGAAAACGGCATCGGCTGCATCTTGTATACCCCTGGCGCACTGACGTCAGGGAAGAGGCGACAGCAACCGACGCCGGACCAGGACTTTGGAATTCAGTCTGATTGCGGGTAGCCTGCCAGCAGGATAACCCAAGTGTAATGACTGCAACAGTGAAACACTATGAACATCTGTCTTTATGGAAAACAATGTACGGGGTTTTTGATGAAAGAGCCTGGAGTTCAAATACCCTCTTTGCGGAAGTAATGCCTACTAAGAAGACATCAACTGAGAGATCACAGGGAGGTGAATGTTCTTTTACCGACTGAGAAAAAAAATACCCTTTAGGAATGCTTTGCATAATTTAGGTGAAGCCAAGAAATGACTTCCGTCTCGTGTGGAAATTAGAACTAGCTGTTAAGAAGTTATGTACTCACCATAACGTTTGATGTATGTAGTCCATCTCGCCTTACATTCTTACCAGTGGGTTCGGAGCCGAATGTAGTCTCTGACTCGGCCAAACTTTTCTAGCTCGAAGTCTTTCTATTGGCTGGGCTAAGATGGTATCCCATGCTGCACTGCTCTCTATCCCCAGATAGAGTTTGCTGCGAGCACCAGCACTCATTCTCCATGCATAACACCACTTAAGGAAAGGAAGAACAAATCAAGAATGAAGGGAGATCTGAAACCAGACAACCTCTAGATCCTCCAGGATGGGGGAAGGGGGGGTAAGTAAGAATGTGAGGCGAGATGGACTACATACATCTAACGTTATGGGGAGTACATAACTACTTGTTATGTAGTCCAATCTCGCCTACATTCTTACCCGTGGGACAGCGTCCCCAGCACCTAAATCCTGGGAGGCTCAGTGAAAATACTCCTGAGCACTGTGGAACCAAAGGAAGACCTGCCCCTAGATACCACATCCAACTTGTAATGAGTAACAAAGGTGTGAGGGGATGCCCAAGTAGCCGCAGCACAAATATCATCCATAGACAATCTGGCCTGAAAGGCTATAGATGTAGACACAGACCAAGTAGAGTGAGCCTTCACCCGGAACGGTAAATCTTTACCCCCTGAGGAATAAATGAAATACAACTGGAAATCCAACTGGACAATGTGACTTTGGAGACAGGAGACCCAATTCTGTTTTCCGAAAAGGAAACAGATTAGATTTTCTGAAGTCTTTCATTCTGTGCAAATAAAAACGTAATTGTCTGTGCACATCCAATTGAAATTTGAATTCTGCATTGTTTAAAAACTTGGAAAAAAACATTAGCAATTCAACAGATTGGTTAAGGTTACTGACTGACGCCACTTTGGGAAGTGAAGAGGGATTCGGTCTGAAAGAAACCCTGTCCTTATGAAAAATCAAATAAGGGGGTTTGATTGATGAAGCTTGAAGCTCAGACACGCTGACGTGATGGTTACTAAAAAGACAGTCTTCCAAGTTAAGGTTTAAATCGCAAGTGGCTGCAGGCTCAAAGGGGGTTGAAGTAAGACCCTGTAGAACAAAGTAAGTCCCAAGGCATAACAGGTTCTGAAACCAGAGGACGAAGTAACAATGTGCCATTCAGGAAAGCCTTAGAGTCTATGTGCCATCAGGCTAAGCTAGCCTGCGACATGAAAGGTAGAAATCGCCACCAATTGGACTTTAATGGTTGCGGCCGCTGAACCCTGGTTAAAGAGCATAGACAAGAACTCCAATAGAGACTAAATTGGAGCTATGTAGGGGTCAATCTTTTTGGCAAGTGCCCAGATTGAAAACCTCTTCCATTTGCTGTAATAAATCTTCCTTGTCGAGGGCTTATGAGAGGAAGATAAAATATGAACCACCTCCAGCGAAAAATGATGAAGCCTAACTAATGACTGAAGCAGAGTAGCCAGGCTGTCAACCGGAGGGTCTGAAGGGAAGGAAGGATGGAGCTGCCCTGACGTGTGACATGAAGTCTGGTTGTGTGTCCAGAATCCAAGCAGCGTCCACGAGATAGGGATGGAGAAAGGGGAACCAAATTTGACGAGGCCAGTGTGGGGCAATCAGAATCATTCTGCTTCCCAAGGACTGCGCTTTCTGAATAACCTTTGACAGCAAGGGGACCGGAGGGAAGGCATATAGTAGACCGGAAGGCCAAGCGTGGACTAGAGCGTCCCTGGGTGATTCCCCCTGAGGGGGGATCAACGTGAAGTAGCTGCTGCATTTGGCATTGAGGGGGCTAGCAAAAAGGTCGCAGCAAGGCTGACCCCACCTGCGGAAGATCTGTTCCGCAACTTCACAGTTCAGGGACCACTTGTAAGGCATCAGAATAGCTCTGCTTAGCCCGTCTGCGATCACGCTGGACTTACCCAGAATGTACATTGCCACCAGAAAACGTTGGGACAATGCCCACTGCCACACTCGCATGGCCTCTCTGCAAAGGGGGTAAGACTGTTTCTCCATGCTTGTTCAGATACCACACCACTGACATATTGGAGTGGATTGCAACAGTCCCGAGAGGAAGAAAACTCTGGAGTGCCTGCAGCGCTAATAGCACTGCTCTTATCTCCAGGACATTGATATGCAGATGCATCTCGTGCTCTTGCCACGTGCCTTGGACTGTCCTACCTAGATAATGCCCCCCCACCCCATCTGGGAGGCATCTGTGGTCACTGTGGCAACCGGGGGCACAGGAACGAAGGGCTTTCCCGCATTCAGGTTGTCAGTGCAAAGCCACCAACTGAGATCCTGTTTGCACCTGTCTGAGTAGAATAGGGTGAGAAAGTGGAAGACAATGGAGACCACTGGGCAAAGAGTAGCCACTGAAGGAGCCTCATATGTAACCTTGCCAGAGGGACTAACATAATCGTAGCAGCCATAGTCCAACAGTTGGAGGACCCATCTTGTCTTCGCTCTTTTTAGAGGGAGCAAGGCATGAACCTGTTTGTAGGACTCTGATTCTTTCCTGTGGTAGAAACGCCCGCATGAGGACAGTGTCTAGTTCGGCGCCTATAAAAGTGACACGCTATGAGGGCAACAAGGCAGATTTTTCCCAGTTCAATGTGATGCCCAACTGCTGACATAGGTTGATAGCATCCCTGGTCTGAAGTAGTAGATGCCTGGTGGTGACAGTAAGGAGCCAGTTGTCCAGATATGGAAACACTTGGAATCCCTAACGTCTCAGGTGAGCAGTCACCACTGCCATGCATTTGGTAAACGTTAACCATCTGAGCCACTGCCTCAGAAACGTTACCCGTGAGAGCATCTCCAAGCTCCTTGAGGAGATCTCTCTGGAGCCGTGTAAAGTGTGATAACTAATTCAGTGACCGTAAGGTAAAAGGTCGCTGAAGAAAAAGTACGCTTCCTGTACCGGTCCATGGTCCTAGACTCCTTGTTAGGGGGATGGACGGTGGAAGAAGTCTCTGCTAATTCCTTCTGAGTGGCAGCTGCCACCACCATGGCATCCACAGGGACTCCCCTTGGACAGAAATTCTGTATCAGGAGCAGCAGACAAATTTATTGGGTCTCCTTGGGACTGGTTCCACAGAGTCAGGGATTTCCCACACCCTTCGAAACCAAATCCAGAAGCTCGAAGGGTGGAGATACCCAGGAGGCGAAGCGCTGAGCACCAAAGGCCTTCAAGAAGACAGACGACTCCTATATATACACACATGCATCAATATAAACTTTACCTTCATCTACAAGCAAATACACCACATAGGTTGTAGAAGATAAAGGAAAGATAAACTGTAGAATGACAGGGGGATGGCGGTAGGGTAACCTGGACTGCAACAGTGAATACACTCTAACATCCACATTTAAGGTAAGTGTATACAACTGTACTATGTTCTTCATGTTTCAGTGTTGCAGTCATTACATTTGGGTAGAATCCCAAAGCTATGGTTGGGAGGCTGGAGCTAAACAGCATTAGGTGCTGCTATGAAGCCCTGCAGCACTGCAGTGGCAAAGCCTGCCCTGGACAGAGTTGAGGCAAATGGTAATGTTTTGTAAAGGTGTGAACAGAACTCCAAGTAGCAGCCTCTAGAATGTCTTTGGTTGGTACTCCTCTGAGAAAGGCTGCCAAAATAGCTGCAGCTCTGGTGGAATGAGACCTAATGCCCTTGGGCACAGGTTTACCATGGTGTGAGTAGCAGAAACTGATGCAGTGGCTTATCCACTTTGAAATTGTGTGCTTTGAGATAACCTTGCCTTCTGATTCTGCAGCATATGACATTAGTAATTGCTCGGTTTTTCTTAGAGCTTTTGTCCTGCTCAAGTAGAATCTTAGCAGTCTGTGTATGTCCAAAGAATGCAGAATTCTCTCCCCTTTGTTCTGCGGATTTGGTTAAAAAGTTGGCAGATGAACTGCTTGGTTAGCAGCCACACTGGAAACCACCTTAGGCATAAAAGTAGGATTTGTCCTCAGAGACACCCTGTCTGGGTAAAATAGGATAAAAGGCTCTAAAGCCAGGAAGGCCTGTAGCTCTGAAACCCTTCTTGCTGAAGGAATTGTTAGTAGCAGAGCTATCTTCCATGATAAGAACTGTATATCAGTGGCAGGTTCAAACGGAGGCATGGTGAGCTTTTCCAACACATAACTGAGGTCCCATGCAGGTAATGGTGATCTTCTAGGAGGCCTTTGTTTTTTGGCTCCTCTAAGATGCTGCTTTAGTAAGGGATGAGAAAAGATTGGTGGCTCTGTATTGTAATGAGCCGAAATGGCAGAGGCATGGATTTTGATTGATGAGAAAGACAGGCCTTTGTCAAGCATCTCAGTTAAGTATTGTAATATCGGAGGAATATGTGGTTCTGCTTTATCAGTTCCTTGTGCTCGATTCCAAGCACATAATCTCTTCCTTTTGTCAGCATAAGATTTTCTAGTACTAGGCCTCCTGGCTTCCAAAATGATACCAATCACAGCTTTACTGAGAGGTGTCGTTGGTATGACTACATGATTAGCCATGCTGCCAGGTTCAGAGTCTGTAGTTGACTGAGGTATTGGATTTTGCTGGGACAGTAGTTGGGGTCTTTGAGGCAAGGTCCAAGCTGGGTATTGAGACAAGTTCCTTAGGATTGGGTACCAATATTGGCGGGGCCAGTCCGGGGCAATTAATATCATCTTTGGCTTCTCTTGTCGGACTTTTAGGAGGACCTTGGGTAGAAGAGGCAGAGGAGGAAAGGCGTAAACTGACAGGTTTTCCCAACTTAAAGATAGGGCATCCACTTTCCATGCTTGTCTGTGATAAGTCCTTGTGCAGAATCTTTTCAGTTGATAATTTAGAGGAGAGGCAAATAGATCTATGTCTGGGGCTCCCCCATTTCCCTGTTTTCATGCTGAATACTTGTGGATTTAGTTTCCACTCATGAGGATCCATAAGGTTTCTGCTTAAATCTTCTGCCAGAGTATTCTGTTTTCCTAGCAGGAATTGAGCTTGAAGGTTTACCTTGTAGGTCAAAGCTGTGTCCCACAGTGCCATGGTTAATCTAAAGGGGGTATGAGTGTGTGCCCCCTTGCTTATGTACCACATGACTGTGGTGGTGTCCTTTATCAGTAGTTGTCCTGGATGAAGTAAGTCCTTGAATGCAGTTAGGGCATTTTGAACAGCTAGCATCTCTTTTTGGTTATGTAGATGCATTTGATTTGGTGCCCATATGCCGTGAATGCATCTTCCAGCCATGTGGGCCCCCCAGGCATAACTGATGCGCCTGTTAAGGTTTGGCTGGCAGGGGGCAGAGTGAAGGACCATCCCACGTTTTGGTGACAGGCCTTTGCCCACCATAGAAACTCCTGTTTTAGGCAGGGGATGAGAGGAATCATTGTTTCCAGACTGCGTGAATGCTGACTCCATAAACTTTTTAGGTACCACTGAAGTTTCCTCATATGCAGTCTTGCATATGGAATTAGTAGGATACAGCATGCCATGAAGCCCAGAGCCTGCAGAATCTGTCTTGCAGAAGACTGGGTTTTTTGTTGCCATCAGTTTGAAGTAGTCAGTTGCCTTTGTTGGTCTGGCGTGAGGTAAGCCATCTGGGCAGTGGTATGCAAGCTTGCACCCAGGAATGTTATCTTTTGAGGGGGTACCAGTTGTGATTTCTTTTCATTTGTGTACCCTAGGCATGCTAGAAGCCATTTCACAAACGCCAGGTATCGTAGAAGAGTGTCCTTGTTCTCTGCTTGAATGAGAGTCATCCAAGTAAGGATATATTTGAATACTTTTTTGTCTGCAAAATGCAATTACTGGTGCCAGGCACTTTGTAAAGACCCTGGAGGCAGTAGATAAGCCAAAGGGCAGTGCAGAGAATTGGTAATGCATTAAGCCAGCTTTGAATCTGAGGTATCTTCTGCACGACTGTCTTATTGGGACATGCAGGTATGCTTCTTAAGTCTAAAGTCACCAGCCAATCATTCTTGCCCAGCATGGGCAGAAGCTGTTGCAAAGTGAGCATTTTGAATTTTGGAATGCCCAGGCGTGTGTTCAAAATCGATAAATCCAGTATTGGCCGCCAGGCCTTGTCCTTTCTGGGTACCAAGAACAGTAGAGTAAAAACCTTGTCCTTTTTCCTGTTCTGGTACTATCTGAATGGCCCCCATATCCATGAGGGACGTAACCTGTTTGTGCCTCTGCCAATTGGTTTTTTGGCAGGTCTGGCCAACCATTTGTCAATGGCAGAGTGTGGAAATGGAATCTGTATCCCTGTGATACGATGTTCAGTATCCACTTGTCCTGGGTTATTAACTGCCAATTTTGAGCAAAAGGTGCTAATTTTCCCCCTATGGGTGCTGCCAAAAGATAAGTGCTTGGTGTAGGCGGAGGGAAGTCATTGGGATTGCTTTCTGCAGGTTTGCACTTTATCCCCTCCAGATTTGGAGGTGGATGCGCCCCATTGCTTTGACCTGTACGAGTCTTTAGCCTGGTACTTGGAACCCTTAGGGCATCTGGATTTCCCCTTAGAGCTCTGACACAGGAAAGGACCAATTTTTTCTAGGCCAGTGTCTACGTTGGCCGAAGAGGAGGGGGAAGGCATGCCCGAAGGCAGGAAGAGAGGAGGAAAGTTAGGAGTGTAGCAACTTTGAATGTTGGCAGTATGACTGGTATAGGGGGAGAGAGATAGCTGATATGATGGAGAGAAGGAAGGCGGATATATTGTGCGTGCAAGAGACCAGATGGAAGGGAAGTAAGGCCAAGTGTATAGGAGGCGGGTTCAAATTGTTCTATCATGGTGTGGATGGCAGAAGAAAAGGGGTAGGGGTTATCCTAAAGGAACAGTATGCCAAGAGTGTTTTGGAGGTGAAGAGAGAGTGTCTGATAGAGTGATGTTTATGAAGCTTGAAACTGATGGTGTAATGATGAATGTTGTTAGTGCATATGCTCCACAAGTTGGGTGTGTGATGGATGAGAAAGAAAAATTTTGGAGTGAGTTGGATGAAGTGGTTTTGAGTGTACCCAAGGGTGAGAGACTAGTGTTATGGAGCGGACTTCAATGGGCATGTTGGTGAAGTGAACAGAGGGGATGAGGAAGTGATGGGTAGGTATGGTGTTAAGTAGAAGAATGCAGAAGGTCAGATTGTGGATTTTGCGAAAAGGATGGACATGGCTGTGGTGAATACGTATTTTAAGAAGAGGGAGGAGCATAGGGTGACGTACAAGAGTGGAGGAAGATGCACACAGGTGGATTATATCCTATGTAGGAGGGCCAGTCTGAAGGAGATTGGAGACTAAAGTGGTGACTGGGGAAAGTGTAGTTAAGCAGCATAGAATGGTGGTCTGCAGGATTATGTTGGTGATCAAGAAGCGGAGGAGGAGTGTGAAAGCAGTGGCAAGGATTAAATGGTGGAAGTTAAAAAAAGGGCGATTGTGAGGTGGAGTTCAGGGAAGAGTTAAGACAGGCACTGGGAGGCAATGAAGAGTTACCGAACAGGTGGGTAACTACAGCAGAGATAGTAAGGGAGACTGCTGGGAAGGTGCTTGGTGTGACATCTGGACAGAGGAAGGAAGACAAGGAGACATGGTGGTGGAATGAGGAAGTACAGGAGAGTATACAGAGGAAGAGGCTGGCGAAGAAGAAGTGGGATTGTCAAAGAGATGAAAAAAGTAGACATGAGTATAAGGAGATGAGGCGCATGGCAAAGAGAGAGCTGGCTAAGGATAAGGCATACAGAGAGTTGTATGAGAGATTGGACACTAAAGAGGGAGAAAAGGACCTGTACTGATTGGCTAGACAGAGGGCTAGAGCTGGGAAAGATGTGCAGCAGGTAAGGGTGATAAAGGACAGTGAGGGAAACGTACTCAAGTGAGGAGAGTGTGTTGAGTAGATGGAAAGAGTACTTTGAAGGGTTGATGAATGAAGAGAATGAGAGAGAGAAGGTTGGATGATGTGGGGATAGTGAATCAGGAAGTGAAGCAGATTAGCAAGGAGGAAGTAAGGACAGCTATGAAGAGGATGAAGAATGGAAAGGCTGCTGGCCCAGATGACATAACAGTGGAAGCATGGAGGTGCTTAGGAGAAAAGGCAGTGGAATTTTTAACCAGATTGTTTAATGAAATTTTGGAAAGTCAAGAGGATGCGTGAGGAGTGGAGAAAAAGTGTTTTGGTATCTATCTTTAAGAATAAGGGTGATGTGCAGAGCTGCAGTAAAGTACAGTTTTGTACCTACCATAAATGTAGATGTTAGAGTGCTCATACAGCTGCAGTCATAACAGATGGGTTATCCTGCCGTCAGGCGGGTCCTCGGTCGGCCGAATTCCAAAGTCTAGGTCCGGCGTCGGTTGTCGCTTCTTCCCTGACGTCAGTGCGGCAGGGGTATAAAAGAGGCAGCCGACGCCATATTCTTCAGTTTTTCTTGCCCCAGATGTCAGGTGCCCCCAGAAGGTAGGCAAACAATGTTATGCAAAGATGCAATGTTGATAAATCAAAAACAGTAGTTGCAAGCAAATACACCATAAAAGAATACCCCAAAAAGGTTATATGAAAAGTGTTTGTCATAAGGCCTGTCCTAAGAGGGGATGGAGGGAGGGAAACCTGGACTGCAGCTGTATGAGCACTCGAACATTTACATTTATGGTAGGTACAAAACTGTACTATGTTCATCGTGCATACAGCTGCAGTCATAACAGATGGGTAGAATCCCAAAGCTAAGTAAGGGTGGTAGGCACTAAGTGGAACTAGGAGGGGCTAGGATGCCCTGCAGGACTGCTGTGGCAAAGCCCACTCTAGATTTTGAGTATAGTGGGAGGTGATAGTGCTTGGAGAAAGTGCAGGTGGCTGCTTCCAAAATGTCCTTGGTAGGGACCCCCCTGAGGAAGGCTGCAGAGGTAGCTGTGGCTCTGGTGGAGTGGGATCGGATGCATGCAGGCACAGTTTTTCCATGAAATGAGTAACAAAAGCGTATGCAGTGGGCTATTCACTTTGCAATTGTCTGTTTGGAAATAGCCTTTCCCTGAGCACCTGCTGCATAGGACAGAGTTGCTCAGATTTCCTGAATGGCTTTGTTCTGTCCAAATAGTAACAAAGTTGTCTGTGAATGTCCAAGGAATGTAGTAGTCTTTCCCCTTTGTTTTGTGGATTAGGATAAAAGGTAGGTAAGTGGATAGTCTGATTCAAAGCTACACTGGATACTACCTTTGGCATAAAGGTAGGGTTGGTTCGTAAGGAAACTCTGTCCTGATGGAAAACGATGAATGGTTGCACAGCCATGAGGGCCTGTAGCTCTGAAACCCTGCGTGCTGAGGTGATAGCCAGAAGAAAGGCTGTTTTCCATGACAAGTACTGTAACTCTGTTGAAGAAGCTGGCTCGAAGGGAGGAAGGGTCAGCTTTTCCAATACGAAGTTGAGGTCCCAAGCAGGGACTGGTGGTTTCCTTGGGGGTTTTATATTCTTTGCCACTCTGAGGAACTGCCTTAAGAGAGGGTGAGAGAATAAAGGAGGATCTGTGTTGTAATGTGCAGAAATGGCTGAAGCGTGGATCTTGGAGGAGAAGGAAAGTCCATTGTTTAACATCTCAGCTAGGTACTCTAAAATTTGAGGTATATTTATTACCCAAGGATTCTGTCCCTTTTCTTGATTCCAGGCACAAAATTGCTTCCATTTGGCGGAGTAGGCCTTTCTAGTAGAGGGTCTTCTGGCCTCCAAGATGACATTCTGCACCTCCTTGGAGAGGAGAAACTGTTGGGAAATCAAGGAATTCTCCATGCAGCTAGATTTAGAGTTTTGAGATTGCTGTGAAGGGTTTTGTAGTTGTGCTGGGACAACAGAAGAGGGACTAGAGGTAGGATCCATGGTGGGGAATGTGTCAGGCTCTTCAGGAGCGGATACCAGTGTTGTCTTGGCCAGTCTGGAGCAATGAGAATCATTTTCGGCCTCTCTGCTCTGGCTTTTAATAGAACTTTGGGCAGCAGAGGAAGAGGCGGGAAGGCATACTGTCAATGTTGCCCAATTGAAGGAAAGTGCATCCAGTTTTCAGGCCTGTGGATGATAGGTCCTTGAACAAAATTTTTTCAACTGGCAATTTCTGTGGGTAGCAAAGATCTATGTCTGGCTGTCCCCATGCCGGAGTTATCTTTGTGAAAACTTGAGGATGCAACTTCCATTCGTGCGGATCTGTCATATTTCTGCTTAGGTTGTCTGCCAGTGTGTTTTCCTTCCCTGGCAGGAATTGTGCCTGTAGTTGAATTTGCAATTCCAGTGCTGTGTTCCATAGGGTCATGGCTTGCCTGCACAGGGGGTATGAACGAGTTCCCCCCTGTTTATGTACCACATCACTGTGGTGTTGTCTGTCCTTATTAATAGCTGGCCTGGATGCAGTAGGTCTTTGAAGGTCATAATAGCCTTTTGCACGGCTAGCATTTCCTTTTGGTTGATGTGAAGGTGCTTCTCTTTTCGGGTCCATTTTCCCTGAATGCACTGATCTGTCATGTGTGCTCCCCAGGCATAGTCTGAGGAGTCTGTCGTGATGATTTGAGTTGCTTGAGGTACACAGAAAGAGAGACCTGTGTTTCTTTGGCATGCTTGAGCCCACCACAAAAATTCCTTTTGAAGGCATGGAATGAGTGGTATAATTGCTTCCAAGCTGTGGCTGTGTTGAGACCATAAGTTTTTCAGGTACCATTGAAGTTTCCTCATATGCAGCTTTGCACATGGGATTAGTAGGATGCAAGATGCCATGAATCCCAGAGCCTGCAGGACTCTCCTTGCAGTTAGCCTGGTGCAAGTTGCCATTTTTCTGAAGTATTGAGACAGTTGCCCTTGCTTGTCTGGCGTGAGGTAGGCCATCTGGGTAGTTGTATCCAAGCTGGCACCCAGGAAAATTATTTGTTGAGAGGGTATTAGTTTTAGGTTCATAGGTTCATACTAGGCTATCTGCCTTAGGGCATTCATAAGCCTAGCCAGAATGTGTTTGGCTTTCGCCACCCATTTTAAATTTATTTTGCTATGCCCTTTTTCGAGGTTAGTATACTGTGCCTCTATCTAACAGGGACACAGAAGTGATACCCGGGGTAAACCTACGATCTCCCATCCACTCATCAAGATTCTGAGGGACTCTGCCTAACCTGGACTGGGATTTTATTCCAGAGTGAAGGGAGCCTCTGGGTTATGAATCTGTCCCTCCAGCATGTCCTATTTATTTCAGTGCTGAGGTTCAAGTCTCTCGAGCGCGTAGCTCGATGGGATTTGGATTTTCTGAGGTGCAGCATGTCCATTAATTCCGGGTTGGACATGGATTTATGAGTCAGGCACAGATCGCCTCTGAACAGGCGGTATGCCACTGAGTAGAGCTGGAGTTTCTTTAACCGGGCAGCATATGGCATCTGTTTGAGCCCTTTGATCCTCTTGGTGAGGTTCTTTTGGGGTCTTTCCAGTTGCTGCAGGTGTCTGGTAAGGTACATCCCAAAAGGGGCATTGTACTCAATTATGGGCCTGATGAGGGATGAGTAAAGAGGCACGATGACCTCCCCTGATCTAGATGTGAATCCCTTCATGATTAGGTGGGCTATATAAAATGTTTTTCTAACCACTTTGGCCACGTGGTTGTCAAATGAGAGATTGCTATCAACTTGGGTCCCCAGGTCCCTAATTACTTCTTCTGTATTTAATGGATTTCCACCTATGTGGTAATTTGTGGGCACTTTGTTTTTGCCAAAGGGGATGACTATACACTTTTTGGCATTTAGCTTGAGGCCATGGCTCTGGCACCAGTTGTCTGTTTCTATGAGGCCCTTTTGGAGGATGCTTGTGTCGGCTGGAGTCGATTATGGCGCCCAGTTTGCAGTCATCTGCGAACTTGGTCAGCCACAGTCCTTCCGTGTTAGCCTGTACCTCCGAGAAATATATACCGAACAAGAGAGGTCCAAGGACTGAGCCTTGTGGGACACCACTTGTAACTGGTTTGGAGTCTGACATGGCTCCAGCAATTCTAACCATGTGGGTTCTGTCCTTGAGCCAGTTTGCAATCCATCTAGTGACATAGGGGTTTATATTTAAGCTGGTGAGCTTATCTATAATGCCCGAGTGGGGTATTGTATCGAAGGCTTTTGCGAGGTCCAGGTAGGCTGTGTGGACCACCTTCCCCTCGTCAATGGCCTTGGTGACGGTTTCAAAGAAATCAACCAGGTTTAAAGGCAGGATCTGCCCTTAAAGCCGAACTGGGTAGGATCCACTGTTTGTAGGTCCCCAATATCTTTATTTATGAGGTCCATGATGATCCTTTCCATAGCTTTGCAGACCAAGCTAGTCAGGCTTATGGGGCGATAGTTTCCAGGATCCGTTGAGGCACCACCTTTATGGAGAGGGACCACTGTTGCTGTACGCCACTCTTTGGGCACATATCCTGTAGTAAGGCTGAGATTGAACAGTAGTTTTATGTTTGGGTTTAGCTCTTCTTTGAGTTCATGTAGGACGCAGCCCGGGACACCATCTGGTCCCATTGATGCTGTGTTTGTTGCTTTGGAGAGGGCGGCTCTTACCTGAGCATCTGAGATGTCAGGGGCAGCACTCTGCTGGGATAGATCTTTGCCCTTTTGGTGGGAGGGGGAGTTTGCACTGAACCGGTCAGCTAGGATGTTGGCAATGTCTGTGGGTTCGGTGTATTTTTTGTCATTTTGGACAAATTCTGAGCATATCTGGGAATTACCACCCAGGTTCCTAACATAACTAAAGAAAGCCTTGTGATTATCCTTAGTGTCCTGTGCAATTTTTCTCTAAGCTGGCCTTAGACAATTTTATGTGTGCCCGTAGTTTTTTGCTAATACTGATCAGTGATGCCTTCCCTTTTTGGGATTTTGCTTTATCATTTAGTAGCTTCCTCCTTCTATTGTATAGTTTGTTTATGGCTGGGGTCCACCAGACAGGACATCTGCCTTTGGAGGATTGGGTCTTGGTTTTATTTGGGATCGCATGATCCATGCATTCCTGAAGGTGTTCATAGAATGCGTTTATAAAGTACTCTGCGGTCTGGGCCGTATTTTCCACAGGCCCGGGGGCTTTGAAGGATTCCACCTCAGTTTTGAGGAGTGTAAAATTTGCTTTAGAGAAGTTTTTCACTGTGGTTTTCTGGGCAGGGGGTGGGGTCGGGATGTGAATATCCAGTGAGATTAGTTTATGGTCTGATCTTACCAGCGAGGGATACCACTTCTGGTCTGGAGCATAGAGTCCCCATGTTGGTGATGATCAGGTCCAGTATGTTTTCCCCTCTTGTGGGAGTGGTAACAAGTTGTTCCATAGCATTTGAGATTATAAATTCTAGGAACCTTTGGGCTAGGGTGTTGGAGCTAGAGTAATGCTCCCAGTCTATGTTTGGGTAGTTGAAGTCGCCCAATATAATGGTGTTTGGAGAGACCTTCATATTTTCCAGTGTTCTCAGGAAGGCCGAGTGGGGTTCCTGGGTTTGGGAGGGTGGTCTGTAGCAGGCTATTAACTGGAAGGCAGTTTTACCCACTGTTAGTTGCACATGGACAGTCTCTGATGCTTAGTGCTTTGCCACCAACCTGGAGGTGTGGGTATCTTTGATGAATATCGATATTCCCCCTCCTTTTGTGGTTCGGTCCAAGTTTTGATTTCTTTTTGTTGACTGTGTATCCCAGGAAGTTGTTTTATTACAAACGCCAGGTGCTGCAGTAGTATGTCCTTGCTGTCCGCTTGGATCAGGCAGTCGTCCAGATATGGGTAGATTTGTATCCCTTGTAGTCTGCAGAAGGAGAAAACACTCTGGGCGCAGTAGATAAGCCAAAGGGCAATGCAGAGAATTGGTAATGGTTTGAACCTGCAAGAAATCTGAGGTATCTTCTGCAATCTTGTCTGATAGGGACATGCAGGTATGCCTCCTTGAGGTCCAATGTTACCAGCCAAGACTCCCTGCCCAGCATGGGAAGAAGCTGCTGTAATGTGAGCATCTTGAATTTTGGCACCTGTAGATATGTGTTTAGGATGGATAGGTCTAAGATAGGTCTCCAATCTTTATCTTTCCTTGGTACCAGGAATAGTCTGGAATAAAACCCTTGACCTTGTTCTTTTGCAGGTACCTCTTGAATTGCTTTCATGTCCATGAGAGCTGAAACTTGTTTTTGTGCCTCTGCCCTTTGATTTTGTGGCAGGTTTGGCATGCCTCATTTTTGGAAGGGTGTGAAAGTGGAACCTGTAGCCTCTGTCTATAATGTCCAGAATCCATTTGTCTTTTGTAACAATATGCCAATTTTTTGAGAATAATGTCAGTTTTCCACCCAAAGGTGCTGCCATTAAAGCTTTGCTTGGCAGGTGTAGGGGGAAGTCAGTGTGTCTGTTTTCTAAAAGACTGTGATCTATCTTCTGCACCTCTTGGGGTTGGTGCTTGCCACTGTCTGGCTCTGAAAGATCCTTGAGGTTGCCCTCTACCCCTTGGGTGCCTGTATCTGCCCCTTTGAGGTCTTGTCCATGGCTGAAAAGGACCAATTTTTTGAAGGCCAGTTTCTGCTGAAACGTGGAGGCTGTACCTGCAGGAAATCTTTCACTGTTTGCATTGATTTCGCTTTTTCCTCCATTTTCTTTAGCACCTCCTCAGCTTTAACACCAAACAATACATCTTTTTGAAGAGGTGCCTCTAATAATTTAGCTTTGACATGATCTGGTAAGGTTTGCTCTTTGAGCCAAGCATGCCTACGTATAACAGACCCAGTAACAGCAGCTCTACATGAGGCCTCTAAAGCATCAAAACCACACTGCAAGGTATGTTTACCCACTTGCTCTGCACCATGCAACAAATCCTGCAACTCTTAAATCTGGTTGTTCTGGTTGTGTCATCTTGCTTTATAGCTGAGATATCAAAAACTGTTGATACTTTAACATATGGAGCTGACAGTTTAATGCCCTCATGGTTAAAGTGGCCGAGGTGTACACCTTTTCCCCCCACCTTTCTAAAGCTCTGGAATCTCTCTCTGAAGGTAATGGGTTTTTAGCAGTAGAGGCCTTAATTCCCTTGGGACCCTGTGAAATAGTTTCTGGGTCAGCAGTATGGCTTTTATATAGGAACTGGTGGGAATCAGGAACCCAGTAATACCAGTCTGATTTAACAGGAGCTGGAGGCAAAGAATCAGGATTGAGGCTGGCTTCTGTGTACACATCATCCAATACATCTAAAACAGGAGGGATAGCCAGAGGCCTATGCTGGGGGAGCAGAAGAAATTCCCTGAGCCTTTTCTTGGAGTCTGAGTAATCTTGGCCTTCCCAGTGAAAGTGTTCCCTCAATGTATGCAGGGTTTCCCCAAAAGAGAAGTCCTCAGGGGGGAGACAGAGGGAATAGACTCCTCTGCATCAGAGTCTTCGAATGGAGAATAGGCATAATCCTGGTCCTCAGATAGTTCTGAGGTAATAGAAGCTTGATCTGAGGAAGGGTAGTCTTCCTCTAATCTGGGCCTTATGTCAGAGAACCCCTGATAAGAGTAATCAAATCCTCAGCAATTTTAAGCATCTGTTTTTTAGGCATGGTGCCTTGAGAGGGGGTCTGAGGAACCTGTTTTTTGGTTTTCATGGCCGATTTAGATTTAGTGAAGGCTTTAATAGAGAAGGAGGAAGGCCTGAAGACCCCTTGAGAAATGGCAGGCCTGTCTAAATTCTGAGTTTCCCCGCCAGGAGTGGCGTCGGGATCTGTAGTAGGAATGGGGGGCCGAGCAGCCTGCGACCTCGGATACTGAAGACACCGGTAATGCATTGTCATCGGTAGTCAGGGGCTGTGTAGGCGCCTCGCTGAGTACCGGAGAACTGGTAGTCGGCCTTAGCGTGGTTTCAGTAGGTGGTGCGGACCTCGTATGTCAGTCCTTATCTTTGCGTTTTTTGCTCAAAACTGGAGTCAGAGTATCCGACGACATAATTAAATTTTTTGCCGAAAAAGTGAAGGGCGAACTCCGCCCGACGTTTAACAGTGCGCTTATTGAATCTAGCACAGAAATGGCAGGCCGAGACGTCGTGGTCTGGGCCTAAGCAAGGTATACAGAAAGAGTGGAAATCCTTATGCGGTATTTGCTTCCCACAAGAAATGCAATTATTAACTTTGTCTGACATCGGTCTGAGGCAAGAAACGTTTCCCCAGTGGGGTACTTGGCTTTCAAGAAGACTTCGGCTAAAATACTTTCATAAACCTCAGGAGCTGGCCGACCGGCACTTGCGAACTGCTTCTGCTTCGGGCACCGCGCGGCAAGAAAGACTGAAGAATATGGCGTTGACTGCCTCATACCCCCTGCCGCACCGTCAGGGAAGAAGTGACTACAACCGATGCCGGACCTAGACTTTGGAATTCGGCCGACCGAGGACCCGCCTGACGGCAGGATAACCCATCTGTTATGACTGCAGCTGTATGCACGATGAACATCTACAGAGGGATAAAAATTGATCAGTCACAGCTTGAAGTTATGGGAAAGAGTAGTGGAAGCTAGGTTAAGAAGGGAGGTGATTAGTGATCAGCAGTATGGTTTCATGCCAGGAAAGAGCACTACAGATGCAATATTTGCTCTGACAGTGTTGGAGAAATACAGAGAAGGTCACAAGGAGTTGCATTATGTCTTTGTGGACTTAGAGAAAGCATATGACAGGGTACCTAGAGAGGAGTTGTGGTATTGTATGAGGAAGTAGGGAGTGGTAGAGAAGTATGTAAGAGTGGTACAGGATATGTACAAGGGTAGTGTGACATTGGTGAGGACTGCGGTGGGACAGACAGATACGTTTAAGGTGGAGGTGGAATTACATCAAGGATCAGCTCTGAGCCCTTTCTTATTTGCAGTGGTGATGGACAGGTTGACAGATGAGATTAGAAAGAAGGCCCCGTGGACTATGATGTTTGCAGATGACATTGTGATATGTAGTGAGTAGAGACCAGGTTGAGGAGACCCTGGAGAGGTGGAGATATGCTTTAGAGAGGAGAGGAATGATCATCAGCAGGGCTAAAACAGAATATGTGTGTAAATGAGAGGGAGGGTAGAGGAATGGTGAGGATGCAAGGAGTAGAGTTGGTAAAGGTGGGTGGGTTTAAGTACTTAGGATCAACAGTTCAGAGTAATGGTGAGTGTGGAAGAGAGGTGAAGAAGAGAGTATAGGCAGGGTGGAATGGGTGGAGAAGAGTGTCAGGAGTGATTTGTGACAGACGGGTACCAATAAGAGTGAAAGGGAAGGTCTACAAGAGGGTAGTGAGACCAGCTATGTTATATGGGTTGGAGATGGTAGCATTGTCAAAAAGGCAGGAGTCGGAGCTGGATGTGGCAGAGTTAAAGATGTTAAGATTTGCACTGGGTGAGACTAGGATGGACAGGATTAGGAATCAGTATATTAGAGGGTCAGCTCAGGTTGGACAGTTTGGAAACAAAGCAAGAGAGGCGAGATTGCGTTGGTTTGGACATGTGCTGAGGAGGGATGCTGGGTATATTGGGAAAAGGATGCTAAGAATGGAGCTGCCAGGTAAGAGGAAAAGAGGAAGGCCTAAGATGAGGTTTATGGTGGTGAGAGGACATGCAGGCGGTTGGTGTGAAAGAGCATGATGCAGAGGACAGAAAGAAATGGAAACAGATGATCCACTGTGGCGACCCCTACCGGGAACAGTCGAAAGAAGATGACTGTCTACTGAATCTAGGTGGCTGCACTTGTAAGAAATCTTTAACAGTTTGCATAGACTTAGCTTCGTCTTCCATTTTCTTTAAAACCTCATCTGCCTTAATACCAAACAGAGAATCATGCTGTAAAGGTGCATCTAGCAATTTAGCTTTAACATCAGGCCAATTTTGTTCCTTTAACCAGGCGTGCCTCCTAATCACAGATCCAGTAACTGCGGCCCTGCAGAAGGCCTCTAAAGAATCAAAATCACATTGCAAAGTATGCTTTCCAACTTGTTCAGCTGCATGCAATAATTCCTGCAATTCCTTATTTTCTGCACATTCTGAAATCATCATTATCTGTTTCAATCCCATAACATGCTGTTGGTACTTAAGCATATGAAATTGACAGTTCAAGGCCATGATTGCCAAAGTTGCAGATGTGTAAACCTTTTTCCCCCATCTGTCCAGCACCCTTGAATCTCTGTCGGAGGGGGGTAGGGTTTTTTGCTGTTGAGGCCTTAACTCCTTTAGGACCCTGTGAAATAGTTTCAGGATCAGCAGCAGGGTTTCTAAATAAAAATTTATGAGAGCCAGGGGCCCTGCAATACCAGTCAGGCTTACTGGGAGTCGGAGGTAAGGAGTCAGGGGTCAGGCTTGACTCCGAAAAAACATCATCCACATAGTCTAACACAGGGAGAATGGCTAAAGGCTTGCGCTGAGGAAGGAGGAAATCTGAGGCTCTTTTTTGATTCTGAGAAGTCTCAACTCTCCCAGTGAAAATGCTCCCTCAAAGTATGCAAGGTTTCTCCAAATGAATAATCCTCCGGTGGAGATGCAGATGGAATAGACTCCTCAGCATCAGAATCCTCATAGGGAGGTAAAGATAATTCCTGATCAGAAGAGGAATCAGAAGAAATAGATACCTGATCTGAAGATTCATAGTCAGTGTCTTGCCTAGGCCTCTTATCTGGAGGGGGATTGGTACCCTTGATCAAGGTAATAAGGTCTTCAGCCATTCTGATAATCTGTTTTTTAGGCATAGAGGCCTGTGCATGTGGCTCAGGCGTCGTTTTTTGAGTTTTAGACTGTCTTTGGTTTTGCAGCTTTCATCGGTTTGATGTAAAAATGCCGAGGTCTGAATACACCCTCAGAAGCCGGTGCCTGGTCAACGGCTCCAGACCCATCTGAGGGAGATACATCCATCGGTCCAATACCCTGAGTATCTTGCGGCATGCCAGACTCCACATGGGTGTTGATATAGCCCTGCGACTTGAAGGTAGCAGGTATCAGGAGCTGCAAAAGCACCTCACTGAGTACCGGCAACTGGCTTAGGAGAAGCTTCGTCTGTTTTGGATCTCTACTGCCTTTCTCTGTCCTTTACTTTGCATTTTTTTTTATGTACTCTGGTAGTCGGATTGTTATCAGACGACATCTCTGGGTAGTTAAATCGGTTTCTAAAATACTTGAATGCAAAAATATACAGACGCTTAATATTGTGTTGGTTAAATCTAGCACAAAACCGACAGCCAGGCACGTTGTGATCAGGGTCTAGGCAAGGAATACAGTATAAATGGAAATCCTTATGAGGTATTTGCTTCCCACAAGTAATAAAATTAACTTTCTGACATCAGTAAAAAGCAAGAAAAAAATTTCCCCAACGGGGTACTTAGCTTTATTGAAGACTTCGGTTCTGAAACTCAAATGCGAATATTTCAGTAGTCGGCCAACCAGCACTTGCAAAAAGCTTCTGCTTCGGGCACAGCGTGGCAAGAAAGACTGAAGAAAATGGCGTCAGTTGCATGTTTTACACCCCTGACGACCTGACATCATGGAAAACAAGACGGCAACCAACGCAGGACCTAAGACTTTGGAATTCAGGCAGACTGAGGGCAACCTGCCAGAAGATTAACCAAATGTAATGACTGCAACAGTAAAACACAAACATCTACATTGCAAAGTACGCTTTCCAACTTGTTCTGCTGAATGCAATAATTCATGTAGCTATTTTCACACAATCAGAAATCAAGATAATTTTCTGTTTCAGTAAGCCCATAACATGCTGTTGATATTTAAGCATATGAAACTGGCAGTTTAAAGCCTGGATTGCCAAGGTTGCAGACGTATAAACCTTCTTACCCCATCTATCCAGCGCCCAGGAATCTCTATCAGAAGGGGTAGGATTCTTGGCTGTAGAGACCTTTATACCCTTGGGACCCTGAGAAATGGTTTCAGGATCAGCAGCAGGATTTTTGAAATTTTTGAAAAGAAATCTATGAGTCAGGAACCCTGTAATATTTGTCTGGCTTACTAGGAGACAGAGGCAGGGAATAAGGAGCCATGCTTGATTCCGAGAACACATCAACAATGTCTAATACAGCAGGCATTACCAAAGGCCTATGCTGAGGAAGAAGGAAATCCCCAAGCCACTTTTTTGATTCAGAGACGTCCTGACTCTCCCAGTGAAAATGTTCCCTTAAAGTATGCAAAGTCTCTCTAAGAGTGTAATCCTCATGAGGAGATGCAGATGGAATGGATTCCTCTGCATCAGAATCCTCACAGGGTGGAATAGAAAGTTCCTGATCAGAAGAAATGGAAACCTGACCTGAAGATTCATAATCAGTGCCTTGCCTAGGCCTCTTAGCAGGGGGTGGTTGGGAACCCCTGATCAAGGTAAATCCTCAGCCATATTGATGATCTGTTTTTTAGGCATAGGGGCCTGAGCACGTAGCTCATGCGTCGATTTTTTAGACATAGAAGTTGTTTCTGACCTTGTTTTTGTTGCTGGCGTCGGTTTAATATAAAAATGTTGAGGCCTGAAAACACCCTCAAAAGCCGGTGCCTGCTCAGCGGCTCCAGACCCATCTAAGGGACAGACATCCTTGGGTTCAATACTCTGACAATCTCGCAGCATACCGGACTCCGAATGGGTCTCAGTAGAGGCATGCGACTCAAAAGTAGCAGGTATCAGGGGCTGCGAAAGTGCCTCACTGAGTACTGGCAAACCGGCGACTGGCTTAGAAGCTATGTCGGTTTTGGACCTCACGGTCTCTGAGTTTGTGAATTCCGGTGGTCAGATTGCTAACAGACGACATTTCAGGATAATTGAATCTTGAACCAAAATATTTAGAAGCAAAAATATACAAACGCTTAATAGTGCGTTGGTTAAATCTAGCACAAAACCGACAGAAAGGCACGCTGTGATCTGGGCCTAGGCAAGGAATACAGTACAAATGAAAATCCTTATGAGGTATTTGCTTCCCACAAGTAATGCAATTATTAACTTTTACTGACATCGGTAAGGAGCAAGAAAAGTTTCAACGGGTACTTAGCTTTAGTTTGAAGACTTCGGTTCTGAAACTCGAATACAAAAATTTCAGGAGTCTGCCTACCAGCACTTGCAAACTGCTTCGGGCACCGCATGGCAAGAATGAATGAATAAAATGGCGTCGGCTGCATGTTTTATACCCGACTACCTGACTTCATGGAAGAGGAGACCGCAACAGATGCAGGACCCAAGACTTTGTTATTCAGGCCGACTGAGGGCAACCTGCCAGCAGATTACCCAAATGTAATGACTGCAACAGTGAAACACGAAGAACATCCAGGACTGCAACAGTGAACACACTCTAACATCTACATTTATGGTAAGTGTACACAACTGTACTATGTTCTTCGTGTTTCACTGTTGCAGTCATTACATTTGGGTAGATTCCCAAAGCTATGGTTGGGTGGAGGAAATTATACAGCATTAGGACCAGCTCTAAGGCCCTGCAGAACAGCAGTGGCAAAGCCAGCTGTGGATTTAGAGAAAAGTGGTAAATAATGTTTGGTGAAAGTATGAAATGAGCTCCAGGTAGCAGCTTCTAGAATGTCCCTGGTAGGAACACCTCAGAAAGGCTGCTGAAGTAGATGCAGCCCTGGTGGAATGAGATCAGATACCCTTGGGGACAGGTTTACCATGGTGCATGCAGCAGAAACAAACGCAATGGCGTATTCATTTTTGAAATGGTTTGCTTTGAAATAGCCTTTTCCTCTGCCCCTGCAGCAAATGCCACCAGCAGTTCAGATTTTCCTTTGAGATTTAGTCCTGTTTAAGTAAAATCTAAGTTGTCTGTGCACATCCAATGGATGCAGAATCCACTCCCCCTTGTTCTGTGGATTGGGAAAGAAAGTTGGCAAATGAATGGTCTAATTAAGAGCCACATTGGAGACCACCTTAGGCATGAAGGATGGATTGGTCCTGAGAGATACCCTGTCCGAATGAAAAATGATAAAAGGCTCCACTGCCATAAGAGCCTGTGATTTGGAAATCCTTCTAGCTGAAGTGACTGCTAAAAGGAAAGCTGTTTTCCAGGAGAGAAATTTTAAGTCTGCAGTAGCAGCTGGCTCAAAAAGAGGGAGAGTGAGCTTCTCCAATACAAAATTGAGGTCCCAGGCAGCGGTTGGAGCTCTCCTGGGTGGTCTCATGTTTTTGGCCCCGCTGAGGTACTGCTTTAGCAGAGGATGAGAGAAGAGGGGAGGTTCTGTGTTGTAATGAGCTGAAATGGCTGAGGTATGGATTTTTATGGAAGAAAAAGGACAGGCCCTTGTGAAGCATCTCAGTTAAGTATTGCAAAATTTGAGGAATGTTGGGCACTGCTGTGCTTATCCCTTGAGATTGATTCCAGGCACAGAACCTTTTCCATTTGTCAGCATAAGATTTTCTAGTACTAGGTCTTCTCGCCTCCAAAATAACATCCATCACAGGTTTGCTCCATCTCAGGTTTGCTGAGAGATGCTAAGGGTGAATTTAGGTGATTAGCTACGCTGCAAGATTCAAAGTTTGGAGCAGAGTGTGCAGAATTTGGTTGTTCTGCTGAGACAGTAAGGTGTCTGAGGCAGGTGCCATGGTGGAAGGTGACACTGCACAGGAGTGGGTACTAGTGTTGGCGAGGCCAGTCTGGAGCAATCAAAATAATTTTTGGTTTGTCCTGTTTGACTTTTAGAACTTTGGAGAGCAGAGGGGGAAAGGCATAGACTGATAGGTTTTTCCAGCTGAAGGATAGAGCATCCACTTGGCAGGCTTTTTTGTGATTTCTTGTGCAAAATTTGTCCAATTGATCGTTCTGGGGTCAGGCAAAAAGGTCTATGTCTGGGCTCCCCCATTTGCGTGTCAACATGTTGAAAATCCGTGGTTCCAGTTTCCATTCGTGTGGGTCCATGAGATTTCTGTTTAGTTAGTCTGCCAGAGTATTTAGCTTTCCTGGCAGGAATTGAGCTTGTAGTTGTACTTGATAGGTCAAGGCCGTGTTCCACAATGCCATGGCTAGTTTGCAAAGGGGGTAGGAGTGTGTACCACCCCTGCTTATGTACCACATAACCATGGTGTTGTCTATCATTAATTGTCCTGGATGAAGGTAGTCCTTGAAGGCAGTTGGTGCATTCTGTACAGCTAGCATTTCTTTTTGACTGATATGAAGGTGCATTTGATTTGGGCTCCATTTGCCCAGAATGCACTTCCCTGCCAGATGAGCCCCCCAAGCATAGTCTGTTGAGTCTGTAGTTAGGGTGTGGGCAGCAGGGGGTGGTATGAATGGCAGTTCCTTGTTTTGGTGGCAGGCCTCTGCCCACCATAGCAATTCCAGGCTTAGGCAAGGTAGGATAGGAATCATTGTTTCCAGGCTGCGACAATGGTGACTCCATAGACTTTTTGAGTACCATTGTAGTTCTCACATGCAGTCTTGCATATGGAATTAGAAGAATGCAGGAGGCCATGAACCCAAAGGCTTGCAGTATTTGTCTTGCAGATAGCAGGGTTTTGTGGCCACCTGTTTGAAGTAAGTCACAAAATGAATTTACTTCTCAGGCATAAGTAAAGCCATCTGGGCAGTTGTATTCAAGCTTGCACCTAGGAATGTAATTTTTTGGGAGGGTACCATTTGTGATTTCATTTTGTTTATAGTGTACCCTAGACAAGTTAGAACCCTTTTTACAAACGCCAGATGTTTTAGAAGAATGTCCTTGTTTTCTGCCTGAATTACACAATCAACCAGGTATGGATATATTTGAATATTTCTTTGCCTGCAAAATGCTATTACTGGAGCCAGGCATTTTGTAAAGACCCTGGGCGCAGTAGATAAGCCAAAGGGCAGTGCAGAGAACTGGTAATGCAAGAAGCCTGCTTTGAAGCAGAGGTATCTTCTGCAAGATTCCCCGATGAGGATATACAGGTAAGCCTCTTAAATCTAGGGTTGCCAACCAGGCATCTTTGCCTAGCATAGGAAGTAACTGGTGAAGAGTCAGCATCTTGAATTTTGGGATGTCCAGAAAGGTGTTTAGAGTAGATAAGTTCAGAATTGGACGCCAAGATTTGTCTTTTCTGGGTACCAGGAAAAGTCTTGAATAGAAACCTTGTCCCTTTTTCCTCTTCTGGTACTAGCTGAATAGCCCCCATGCTCATGAGGATAAGTACTTGTTTCTGGGCCTCTGCCCACTGATTTGGGGGCAGGTCTGACCATCTGTTTGAAATTTGCAATGTGGAAATGAAATCTGTATCCCTGGGATACTACATTTAAAACCAATTTTGTCCTGGGTTATAAGTTGCCAGTTTTTTGTATGAAAAGCCAGTTTTTCCCCCCAAAGGGGCAGCTAAAAGGTAAGCGCTTGGTAAGTGTAAAGGGAAGTCATGGAGACTGCTTACCATAGGGAGGTGTCTTGTTGTTTCCATATTTGGAAGAGGAGGCACCCCCATTGTTTTGTTCTGAAAATCCCTTGGGACTGAAACCTGGTGCCTTTGAAATGTCTGGGTTGTCTTGAGTGGCTCTAGAAGGAACTGGAAAGGACCAGTTCTTAGTAGGTCAGTGTCTACTAATCTTGGAGGTTGTACTTGAAAGAAATCTTTCACATTTTGCATAAATTTAGCTTTACCTTCCATCTTTTTTAGAACTTCTTCAGCCTTATTACCAAAGAGACAGTCCTGCTGTAAAGGAGCATCTAACAATTTTGCTTTAACGTGTTCAGGCAGATTTTGCTGAGCCAAGCATGCCTTCTTAGCACAGACCCAGTTACAGCAGCCCTGCAAGACACCTCCAAAGAATCAAAATCACATTGCAAAGTATGTTTTCCAACTTGTTCAGCTGAATGCAATAAATCCTGTAAATCTTTATTTTCCACACAGTCAGAAATCATGATTTTCTGTTTAAGCAGTCCCATGATATGCTGCTGATATTTTAGCATATGAAATTGACAGTTTAAAGCCCCGATTGTCAGGGGTTACTGAAGTGTAAACCTTCTTACCCCATCTATCCAGCGTCCCGGAATCTCTATCAGAAGGGGTAGGATTTTTAGCAGTTGAAGCCTTAATGCCCTTGGGACCCTGAGAAATGGTTTCAGGATCTGTAACAGGATTTTTGAAAAGGAATTTGTGGGAGTCAGGAACCCTGTAGTATCTGTCTGGCTTACAAGGAGCCAGAGGCAGAGAATCAAGAGACGCGCTAGATTCTGAAAAATCAACAATGTCCAGAACAGGGGTATAGCCAAAGGCCTATACTGAGGAAGAAAATCCCCAAGTCTCTTTTCAGATTCAGAAAAATCCTGACTTTCCCTGTGGAATGTTCCTTTAAGGTATGCAAAAGTTTCCCCAAGGAGAAATTTCTCAGGGGACAAAGCAGGAGGAATGAAATCTCTGCATCAGAGAGTCCCTATAAGTAGTATAGACAGTCCTGTTCATTAGAGCCAAGAAATATATATCTGTTCAGAAGATTTATAATCAACATCTGCCCTGGGCCTCTAGAGGGGGGACCTCAGTTGGAGAAGTACCAAATCTTCAGCCTGGCCATTTTGACTTTTTGATTTTTTAGGAGCCCGGCCTAGACATGTGGCTCATGGCATTTATAGGTCAATTTTGGCCTTAGTTTGAATTTACGCCTAATATGAAGACAAATGTATAGGTGGAAAACACCTCCCTGTAGCCTGCAGCACAGCTAGCTGCCCGTGCTCCAAGGTTCAGACATCCGTATCCAATATAGAGAGCATCTTGTGTGACATTGGACTCTAATACCCAGTAGAGAGGCTCTCTATAGAGAAGTAGCGGAATCAGGGCCGCAAAGCTCCCTCTGTGAGTAACTCACTGGCGGCTCCCACTTAGAAGCCAGTGGTTTTTTGGGACCTCAACAGCCCGCGGTCTTTCTTTCTCATTTTGCTTTAGGTGACTACACCGAAGACATTTTTTAAAAAAGTGAAAGCAAAATAAAAAGAAGCAAAAAGCAAAGATGTTTGAAAGTGCACGCAAGCAAAGTTAGCTTGTTAAACTCTAGCATGTCAGAACACCCAGACGCCATGGTCCGGCTTCCAGGCAAGAAAATACATACACAATGAAATCCCTTAGAAATGAATTACTTTCCAAGTAATAATACAAGTATCTACTGACATCAGTAAGGAGCAAGAAAAGCAAGAAGACTGGTACTTCAATGCTGAAGCTAGCGGATCTGGAAACTCTGAAACTCAAACCAGGAGTCGCCGACCGCACAAACTCGCTTCGCTTGCTTCTGCATGCTTAGCAGACTAATATAAAGCGGCGGCAAAGACATTTTATACCTGACCCGCTAATGGAAGAAACGACAGCAGAAGATGTGACGACTTTGTTAAGGGGTATTAATTGACCCAAACTAAAGTAGACTGGGCGACACGTGAAGACTGGTAAACTCAAAAAAACACGAAGAACACTACTCCTCTTTAAAAGGGATTCTAAAATTAAAAGCCTGGGTAGGAACTAAGAAATGAAATGATCAAACTCAGAAAAAGTAGAGAACTCATTCAGCATCCAACAGGTCCTTGTTTTCAACTTGCTCCTTTTTCTTTTTGAGAAACAATTGTATGAAGTAGATGAAAGCCTTGGGCTGTCTCTATCAATATTGAAAGTGGCATAACCAAACGTTAGAAAATGGATTGATATTGGGATGCTGGATCCCGATGGATGAGATGAGGAAAGAATCCGAAAGGAGATCCGGAGAAGGCTTCAGTATTCAAGGAGTAAAAAAGGGAAACCAGGTGAGAGAAAAAGAAGGTATAAAGTGAAGAATGAAGGGGCAATGAAGATGACGGAGCCCTTAAGCTAATTTGCTCTCTAAGAATTTGTGAATCAAAGGAAGAGAGCATAACCATAAAGGAGACCAGGAGACTAAGCATGGACTACATCTCTATTTGCTGGGATAATGGGGGAGAGAGAGAAAGCAAGGTGCTGTACATGTTGTACATCCCAGTAAGAAGACAGAGACTCCATGACTCAGAGTGTAGGAATGGGCAGAATTAAATTGTCCACCAACATGGATCTGGTTTATGAAATGAACATTGCAACTAGTTTCCCCAGAACGGAACCATTCCCATTCACAGAAACATGCATTCAGAAAGAGAGGGATAGATTTTAGGGTTACTTACTTTCAGCTGACGTCTGTAGACCACAGATATGTTGGTCTGAACTTAGAGTCCTTACAGGAATAGCATCCCTGAAAGCTGCTCCGTAACAAGAAAAAGGACTGCCTATCCCCTTTAGTGGACTGCCCATCAGATTGGTCATTTTGGGGACCACATGCCCTGACCATTCTCTTGGGAGTGTATCACCCCCTCACCCACCTGGGAGTCTTCCTCCATCACTGCCCCCACTGAGATGGCACTCCACCAGGCTACTAATCACAGATAGGCAAGGTCAGAATAAATCTGTCAATAGCAAACTGGTTAACTAGACTAAAAATTGAGGTTAACTTGTCTTAAGGAAATAGGAAGATTTTATAGTCCACCGAAACTGAGAAATAGAAGAATGAAGTACAAGGAAATGATACTACAGAAAACAAGTGAAAGGATCATACCTGCTACACGAGCCATAGCAGTAGATTAAGTTAGGTTCTGCTAGCTACAGCCAGTGCTTACAACAGACGGTTCGAGTCAGTCAGGCTGGGTCGGTGGTCGGTAGATTCCCTGTCCTCAGAGGCCGACCGTTGTCCTGCCGCCGGCCGGTTGTCGGCGAGTGCGACAAAGTATAAAGGAACCTGCCGACCCATTTCTTTCAGCATTTGCAGTTGTAGATGTCAGGCGCCCCAGATCTTGGCAAACATAAATTGCAAAAAAAAAATGGCAAAATAATCAAAACAGAAGTCAAAAAAATACATCTATAAAAGAAGAATAATCCAATTGTTGTATGAGGAAGTGAAATAAGTAGCCCCAATTGGTTCCAAAAGGGAAGAAGGAATTGAGGGTAGCTGCAGCTACTACTCAAGATCTACTCACATATGGTAGGTACAACTGCGTACCAGTCTCCATCGCAATACAGCTGCAGTCATAACAGAGAGGTAGAAACCTAATACTAGCTAGGGTAGTGGTAAGAAGTTGAAGAAGGTGGCAGGATGATGCCCTGCAAGCAGGCAGTGAGTGTGCCTCAGCGCCTGGTTGAGGGAGTAGGTAGTGGCAGTGCCGTGCTTGAGTGTGCATTTGGTCCCAAGTGGCTGCTTCCTAAAAATATCTTTTGAGGAACCCCCCTGAGGGCAGCCAGCAGCAGTGGCCCCCTGTGGAGAGAGTAGTGGTGATGCCCGGTAGGTACAGCTTTGGTGTGATAAAAGAGCAACAGAACGCATGCCAGTGGGCTTTCATCCATTCCGAGATTGTTCGAAACACGCTACTTGAGCACCTGTAGTGGGACAAGAAGTCTTGAGGGATTCTGATTTGGAATTTGTTTGCTTCTGTCCCAATAATAACGGAGCTTGTCTGCCAGGAATGAAAAAGGAGCTCTCCCCTTGTTTTGGTTGTTTTGTGGTGTATGTTAAAGGAAAGTATTAGCCCTGATCCTGGGCTACCCCTGATACCAAAATGAAGGAAAAATGAAGGATTGGACTTAGAAGGAAACTCTGTCGATGAAAGGCTGCACAGCCATGAGGTACAGTTAGTTCAAACTTGTCCCTGAGGAAAAATGAGAGGAGGTAGTGCCAGATGAGGGGTTGTTTTCAGAAAACTGTGTTATACTTGTTAAAGGAAGGAGGAGGGTTGAGGGGTTTTTAAGGCTTGCACATTTGATGGAAACAGCTGGCCAAAAGGAGTACTGTTAGTTTTTCTAGAATGAAATTGAGGTAGACCTCTGAGAGAGAGGCTGAGGGTGAGAGAATAAATCTTAATCATACTCACTGCAGAGAAAGACTGGGTGCATTGATGATGGAGGAGAATAGAATGAAAGTCCAAGGTAGTTGACCCGGCTACTGACTGTAAACAGTTTTAATTAAACTTTTCAGATCCAGACTTCTAGCAGTTGTGATTTATTTGAGTAGTTAGCTCTATTTTCATGGAGTATGCTTTTCTAGAAGTGCTTTCTCCAAAATGACCAGACACCCAGCCTTTCTGAGAGTAGGGTCTGCTGCAGGAATTTAATCTGACTGGCCTCAGCTAGAGTAAGATAAGTGACTGAAGGACTGAAGAGTTTTGTGCTTGTGCTTGAGGGTCAGTAGAAGAGCTATTTCAGTGGTGGGGAATGCTGAGGGGAAATTACCAGGCTCTAGGCTGTGGGTACACAGTGAGCAATGAGGCCAGGTTCCAGTTTTGTCTGCTCATAAGAGTTTATTCCACCTGGCTTTTAATGGAACTTTGGCTCCAGGCCTGTGGATGAAAGGTCCTTGAGCAGAATTTTGTCAATTGGTAATTTCTGTGGGTGGCAAAGAGATCTATGTCTGGCCTTCCCAATGCTTGAATTATCATTGTAAAAACTTGAGGATGCAACTTCCATTTGTGTGGATCTGTCATATTTCTGCTCAGGTTGTCTGCCAGTGTGTTTTCCTTTCCTGGCAGGAATTGTGCTTGAAGTTGGATTTGCAATTCCAGAGCCGTGTTCCAAAGGGACATGGCTAATCTGCACAGGGGATATGAATAAGTTCCTCCCTGTTTGTTTATGTACCACATCACTGTGGTGTTGTCTGTTCTTATCAATAGCTGCCCTGGATGCAGTAGGTCTTTGAAAGCCATAATAGCATTTATTACTGCTAGCATTTCCTTTTGATTGATGTATAGGTGCTTTTCTTTTTGTGACCATTTGCCCTGAATGCACCGATCTGTCATGTGCGCCCCCCAGACGTAGTCAGAGGAGTCTGTTGTGATGACTTGATTTGCTTGAGGCTTGCAGAATGGGAGACCTATGTTTCTTTGGCATGCTTGAACCCACCACAGAAATTCCTTTTGAAGACATGGAATCAGTGGTATGATTGTTTCCAAACTGTGGCTGTGTTGAGACCATAAGTTTTTTTAGGTACCATTGAAGTTTCCTCATATGCAGCTTTGCACATGGGATTAGTAGGATGTAAGATGTCATGAAACCCAGAGCCTGCAGGATTTTCCTTGCAGTAAGCCTGGTGAAGGTTGCCAGTTTTCTGAAGTATTGAGTTAATTGCCCTTGTTTCTCTGGCGTGACGTAGGCCATCTGGGTGTTTGTATCCAAGCTGGCACCCAGGAAGATTATTGTTTGAGAGGGTATTAGTCTTGACTTTTTGTTGACTGCGTAGCCCAGAGATTTCAACAACATTATTACAAACACCAGGTGTTTCAGAAGAGTGTGTTTGCTGTCCGCTTGGATCAGGCAGTCGTCCAGATATGGGTATATTTGTATCCCTTGAAGTCTGCAGAAGGCAATTACTGATGCCAGGCATTTCGTGAACACTCTGGGCGCAGTAGATAAGCCAAAAGGTAATGCAGAGAATTGATAATGGGATGAACCTGCAAGAAATCTGAGGTATCTTCTGCAATCTTGTCTGATTGGGACATGCAGGTATGCCTCCTTGAGGTCCAATGTCACCAGCCAAGACTCCTTGCCCAGCATGGGAAGAAGTTGCAGTAATGTGAGCACCTTTAACTTTGGTACGAGTAAATATGTGTTTAGGATGGATAGGTCCAAAATAGGTCTCCAATCTTTGCCCTTCCTTGGTACCAGGAACAGTCTGGAATAAAAACCTTGACCCTGTTCTTGTGCAGGTACCTCTTGAATAGCCTTCATGTCCATGAGATCTGAAATTTGTTTTTGTGCCTCTGCCCTTTGATTGTGTGGCAGGTTTGGCATGCCTCTCATTTTTGGAAGGGTGTGAAAGTGGAATCTGTAGCCTCTGTCTATAATGTCCAGGATCCATTTGCCTTTTGTGACAATATGCCAATTGTTCGAAAATAATGCCAGTTTTCAGCCTAAAGGTGCTGCCATTTGAGCCTTGCTTGGCAAGCAAAGGGGAAAGTCATCGAGTCTGCTTTCTGAATGGCTGTGAACTATCCTCACCCCCTCTTGGTGTAGGTGTTTGCCATTGTCTGCCTCTAAATGATCCCTGAGATTGCCCCCTACCTCTCGGGCGCCTGTATCTACCTCTGAGGTCTGTCTGTGGCTGGAAAGGACCAATTTTCTGAAGGCCAATTTCTACTGAAACGTGGCATTTGTACTTGTAGGAAATCTTTCACTGTTTGCATTGATTTTGCCTTTTTCTCCATTTTCTTTAATACCTCCTCAGCTTTAACACCAAACAATACATCTTTTTGAAGAGGTGCATCTAGTAACTTAGCTTTGACATGATCTGGTAAGGTTTGCTCTAAGCCAAGCATGTCTACGTATGACTGATCCTGTAACAGCAGCTCTACAAGAGGCTTCTAAAGCATCAAAACCACATTGCAAGGTATGTTTACCCACTTGCTCTGCACTGTGCAACAAATCCTGCAACTCCTTCAAGTCTGGTTGTTCAGGTTGTGACATTTTGCTTTTCAACTGAGATAAAAACTGTTGATACTTTAACATATGGAACTGACAGTTTAATGCCCTCATGGATAAAGTGGCCAGTGGCCAAGGTGTATACCTTTTTACCCCACCTTTCTAGAGCTCTGGAATCTCTCTCTGAAGGTAATGGATTTTTGGCAGTGGAGGCCTTAATTCCCTTGGGACCCTGTGAAATAGTTTCTGGGTCAGCCGTATGGCTTTTGTATAGGAATTGGTGTGAATCAGGCACCCTGTAATACCCGTCAGGCTTGACTGGAGGTAAAGAATCTGGGTTAAGGCTGGCTTCTGAATACACATCATCTAATATATCTAAGACAGGAGGAATAGCCAGAAGCCTGTGCTGAGGGAGCAAGAGGAAATCCCTGAGCCTTTTCTTTGAGTCGGAGTACTCTTGGCCTTCCCAGTGGAAGTGTTCCCTCAAGGTATGCAAGGTTTCCCCAAAAGAGTAATCCTCAGGGGGGGAGACAGAGGGAATGGACTCCTCTGCATCAATCTTCGAAAGAGGAGTAAGAATGTTCCTGGTCCTCAGAATGCTCTTAAGTAATGGAGGTCAGAGGAAAGATATTCTTCCTCCACTCTGGGCCTTTTGTCCGGGGGGGGGTTGAGAACCCCTGATAAGAGTAATCAAATCCTCAGCCATTCTGAGCATCTGCTTCTTAGGCATGGGGCCTTGAGATGGGTCCTGTGGAACTTGCCTTTTAGAATGCATGGCTGCTTTAGATTTAGTATAAGCCTTAATGGAAAAAGAAGGCCTGAAGGCACCTTGAGTGGTGGCAGGCCTGTCTGAATTCTGAGTTTCCCCACCAAGAGTGACTTCAGTATCTGTAGTCGGGGTGTGGGCCGAAGAGCCTGAGACCTCGGGCACAGGAGACACCACTAATGAAGTGTCATCGGTAGTCAGGGGCTGCGTAGGCACCTAGCTGAGAACCGGAGCACATGTAGTCGGCTTTAGCGTGGTGTCAGTAGAAGTCACGGACCTCATATGTCGGTCCTTATCTTTACGTCGTTTACTCAAAATTGGTGTCGGAGTATCCGACGACATGTTGTAATTAAACTTTTTGCCACAATAGTGTTGGGAACTCCAACGCTAATAGTGCGTCTGTTGAATGTAGCACAAAAACGACAGGCCGAGACGTCATGGTCTGGGCCTAAGCAAGGTATACAGAGGGAATGGAAATCCTTATGCGGTATTTGCTTCCCACATGAAATGCAATTAACTTTGTCTGACATCGGTCTGAGGCAAGAAAAGTTTCCCCAACGGGGTACTTAGCTTTCTAGAAGTCTTGGGTTGAAAAATATTCGTAATCTCAGAAGCTGGTCGACCGGCACTTGCGAACTGCTTCTGCTTCGGGTACCGCGCGGCAAGAAAGACTGAAGAAAATGGCGTCGGCTGGTTCCTTTATACCCCTGACGCACTGACGTCAGGGAAGAAGCGACGACAACTGACGCCGGACCTAGACTTTGGAATTCGGCCGTCCGAGGACCCGCCTGACGGCAGGAGAACCCATCTGTTATGACTGCAGCTGTATGCACAATGAACATCTGATCTAGCACCTAAAATGTAGATGTCTGGAGGGGGCGGCGAGGAGCCAGTTCCCCAGATATGGAAACACTGAACCCTCTGACTCTCGTATGAGCAGCCACCACTGCCATGCATTTGAACATCCTGGGCTTGTGCAGAGTCCAAATGGGAGGGCTCTGAATTGACAGTGACTGGCTCCCAGCCAAAAAGCGTAGATGTATTGGGGAGTGCCCATCTACTTTGATGTGAATATGTATTTAGCACATCCAATCGTCCTTGTGAAGGAATGTCAGAATGGACTGTACTGTGACCACTCAAATTCGACTTCACATACTGGATTCAATTAGCTTAGATACAAAAAGTACAGTTGTGTACCTACCATAAATGTAGATGTTAGTGTGTATTCACTGTTGCAGTCATTACAACTGGGTTATCTGGCTACCCGCAGCGGGCCAGAATTCCAAAGTCTAGGTCCGGCAGCGGTTGCTGTCGCCTCCTCCCTGACGTCAGTGCGCCAGAGGTATAAAAGATGCAGCAGAAGCCACTTTCTTCAGTTTTTCTTGCCTCAGATGTCAGGTGCCCCCAAAAGGGTAGGCTAAAAATATGTCTATAAAGCACACATGCCACAAGTAACAAGTTTCCTTCATCTACAAGCAAATACACCACATAGGTTGTATAGAATAGAGAAGTACAGATAAGTCCCAGCAATGACAGGGGGATGGTGGGAGGGTAACCTGGACTGCAACAGTGAATACACTTGAACATCTACATTTATGGCAAGCATACACAACTGTACTATGTTCGTGTTTCACTGTTGCAGTCATTACAATTGGGTTGAATCCCAAAGCTAAGGTTGGGAGGCTGGAACTAAATAGAATTAGAAGCGGCTATGAGGCCCTGTAGGACTGCAGTGGCAAAGCCTGCCCTGGATTTGGAGTAGAGTGGTAAGTGGCAGTGCTTTGTAAAAGTATGCACTGAACTCCAGGTTGCAGCCTCTAAAATGCCTTTGGTTGGCACTCCTCTGAGGAAGGCTGCTGAAGTGGCTGCTGCTCTGGTTGAATGTGGCCTAATGCCCTTAGGCACTGATTTGCCATGTTGAGAATAGCATAAACTAATGCAGTGACCTATCCACTTGGAAATAGTCTGCTTTGAGATGGCCTTTCCTTGTGATCCTGCAGCATATGCTACCAGTAATTACTCAGTCTTTCTGAAAGCTTTGGTTCTGTCCAAGTAGAAGCGCAGTTGTCTATGTCCAAAGAATGCAGAAGTTTTTCACCCTTATTCTGTGGGTTTGGATAAAAGGTAGGCAAATGAATAGTTTGGTTGAGGGCCACAGTGGACACTACCTTAGGCATAAATATGGGGTTTGTCCTTAGAGAAACACTATCTGGATGACAAATGATAAAAGGTTCCACAGCCATGAGTACCTGTAGCTCAGACTAGTCTTGCAGAGGTTATTGCTAGGAGCAGAGCTGTTTTCCATGATAAAAATTTTGTGTCAGCTGTAGCGGGCTGGCTCAAAAGGAGGCAGAGTGAGTTTTTTCAAGACATAACTGAGGTCCCATGCAGGTATTGTTGATCTCCTTGGAGGCCATAAGTTTTTGGCTCCTCTGAGGTACTGCCTTAATAAAGGATGAGAAAAAATAGGTGGCTCAGTCTATTGTAATGAGCTGAAATGGCAGAGGCATGAATCTTAATTGATGAAAAGGATAGGCCTTTGTCCAGCATCTCAGTTCAGTATTGTAAAATTTGAGGGATATTTGGAACAGTCATGTTCATTCCTTGTGCCAAGCACAGAATGTCTTTCATTTGTCTTCATAAGATTTTCTGGAACTGGGCCTCCTGGCCTCCAAGATGACATCCATCACCGCTTTAGAAAGGGGTGCGTTTTGAATGACTACATTATCCGCCATGCTGTCAGATTTAAGGTCCTGAGTTGGCTGTGCAGAATCTGATTGTTTTGTTGGGTCAGTAAGTGAGGAATAGGAGGTAATGCCCACATTGGGCATTGAATCATGTTCCTGAGGATTGGGTACCAGTGCTGGCGGGGCCAGTCTGGGGCAATCAGTATCATTTTTGGCTTCTCGTCTGACCTTTAGGAGTACCTTGGGGGGGACGGGGGACAGTGGGGGAAAGGCATATACTGTTAGGTTTTGCCAGCTGAAAGATACAGCATCCACTTTCCATGCTTACTTGTGATAACTCCTTGTGCAGAATCTCTGTAGTTGGCAGTTGTGAGGGGAGGCAAATAGATGTCCGAGCATCCCCAATTCCTTGCTATCATGCTGAAGACTTGTGGATCCAATTTCAACTCGTGGGGATCCATGAGGTTTCTGCTTAGTTCATCTGCCAGAGTATTTATCCCTCCTGGCAAGAATTGTGCTTGCAGATGTACCTGGTAAGTCAATGCTGTGCCTCGCAAAGTCATGGCTAGTCTGCAAAGGGGGTAGGAATGTGCGCCTCCCTGCTCGTTTTATGTACCACGATTGTAGTATTGTCAGCCCTTATCAGTAGCTGTCCTGGATGAAGTAGGTCCTTGAAAGCTGTCAGGGCATTTTGAACACCTAGCATCTCTCTTTGGTTGATATGTAGATTCATTTGGATTGCGGACCATGAGCCCTGAATACATCTTCCTGCCATGTGAGCCCCCAGGCATAATCCGATGCATCTGTTGTCAATGTTTGCCTGGCTGGGGGTATGGTGAATGGCTGCCCCTTGTTGTGGTGACAGGCCTTTGCCCACCATTGAAACTCCTGTTGCAGGTAGGGAATGAGTGTAATTATAGTTTCCAGGCTGTGGCAATGTTGAGTCCAAACACTTTTTAGATACCATTGTAGTTTCCTCATATGCAGTCTTGCATATGGAATTAGCAGAATGCAGCATGCCATGAAGCCCAAAGCCTGCAGAACTTTTCTTGCAGTTACCTGGGTGTTTGTTGCCAACGTTTTGAAATAAGTAGTCAGTTGCCTTTGTCTGGCATGAGATAAGCCATCTGGGCAGTTGTATTTAAGCTTGCACCAGGGAATATCTCTTGAGAGGGTACAAGTTTTGATTTCTTTGTTTACTGTGCGCCCTAGGAATGTTAAATCTTTTTACAAACGCCAGATGCTGTAGTAGTGTGTCCTCCTCTGCTTGAATAAAGCAGTCATCCAAGTAAGGATATATTTGTATTCCTCTGTCTGCAAAAAGCAATTGCTGGTGCCAGGCATTTTGTGAAAACCCTGGGCACAGTAGATAAGCCAAAGGGCAGTGCAGAGAATTGGTAGTGCATTGAGCCAGCTATGAATCTGAGGTATCGTCTGCATGACTGATTGGAACATGCAGGTATGCCTCGTAAGTTACAAGCCAAGCCTTCTTGCCCAAATGGGCAGAAGCTGCTGCAGAGTCAACATTTTGAATTTTGGTATATCCAGGTATGTTTAGAATAGATAGGTCCAGTATTGGCCTCCATGCTTTGTCCTTTCTGGGCACCAAGAAAAGTAGAGTAAAATCCTTGTCCCTGCTCTTGCTGTGGTACTTGCTGAATGGCCCTTATGTCCGTGAGGGATGAAACTTGCTTTTGTGCCTCTGCCCATTGATTTTTTGGCAGGTCTGGCATACCGTTTGTCCTTAGCAGGGTGTGAAAGTGGAACCTGTAAGCTTGTGACACTATGTTCAAGACCCATTTGTCCTGGGTGATTAGGTGCCAGTTTTGAAAAAAAGTGCTAGTTTCCCCCCTAAAGGAGCTGCCAGAAGATAAGTGATTGGCGCTGGCAGGGGGGGAAGTCATTGGGACTGCTTTCTGTATAGCAGTGATTTGTCTTCTCTGCTTTTGGAGGTAGAAGCACCCCATTGTTTAGACCTGTATGAGCCTTGGGGCTGGGATCTGCCTCAAGGGTGTCTGTACCTGCCTCTTTGTGGCCTGACAGTGGAAAGGACCAATTCTTTGTAGGCCAGTGTCTGCTAAATCTTGGAGGCTGTACCTGTAAGAAATATTTGACTGTTTGCATAGATTTGGCTTTGTCCTCCATTTTCTTCAACACCTCTTCTGTTTTAACACCAAACAAGGTATCAAGCTGTAATGGAGCATCTAATAAGTTTGCTTTAACATGATCAGGCAGATTTTGTACCTTTAACCAAGCATGCCTCCTAATGACAGAACCCGTAACAGTGGCTCTGCAGGAGGCCTCCAAAGAATCAAAACCACATTGTAAAGTATGCTTTCCAACTTGTTCAGCTGCATGCAATAAATCCTGCACTTCTTTATTTTCTGCACATTCAGAATTTAACATTTTCTGTTTAAGCAGTGACAATGTATTGCTGATATTTAAGCATGTGAAACTGGCAATTTAAAGCCCTTATAGCCAAGGTAGCAGAAGTGTAAATCTTTTTTCCCCATCTGTCCAGTTACCTGGAATCTCTGTCAGAGGAGGTAGGGTTTTTTGCAGTGGAAGTCTTGACCCCCTTGGGACCCTGAGAGATGGTTTCTGGGTCAGCAGCAGAGTTTTTAAAAATAAATGTGTGGGAGACTGGGACCCTGTAGTATCTGTCTGGCTTAACAGGAGCTGGAGGTAAGGAGTCTGGAGTCAGACTGGACTCTGAAAATACATCTACAATGTCTAGCACAGGTGGAATATCCAGAGGCCTGTGCTGAGGCAGTAAAAGAAAATCTCTGAGCCTTTTCTTAGATTCTGAAGAATCTTGGCTCTCCCAGTGGAAATGCTCCCTCATAGTATGCAGTGTTTTCCCAAAAGAATATTCCTCAGGAGGAGAAGCTGAGGGGATAGATTCTTCAGCATCAGAATCCTCACAAGGAGGAAGAGTATTCCTGATCAGAAGAGGAATCAGATGAAATGGAAACCTGATCTGAAGATTCATATTCTACCTCTTGCCTAGGCCTCTTGTCAGGAGGGGGATGAGAACCCCTGATCCAAGTAATTAGGTCTTCGGCCATTTTGAGCATCTGTTTTTTAAGCATGGAGGCCTGTCCATGGGGTTGTTGTACTTGTTTCTTTGTCTTTAAAGCTGCTTTAGTATTTGCCTTTGTAGCTGTAGTTTTAACATATAATTGTGTAGGCCTGAAAATGCCCTCAGAAGTCTATGCCTGCTCAGTGGCTCCGGACCCATCCGAGGGAATGGTTTCCGAAGGTCCAATACCTTGAGTTTCTGTAGGCCTGGTTGACTCTACGTGGGAGTTGGTATCGGCCTGCGGCTCTAAAGTAGCGGCCGTCAGGGGCTGCGAAAGCGCCTCACTGAGAACCGGCGACTGGCCTAAAAGAAGCCTCGTCGTCAGTTTAGGACCTCGGATGCCTATCCTCTTTCCTTGCGTTTTTTGTAAACTCCAGTAGTAGTCGGCTGTTCCGACGGCATTATATAATTAAATCTTCTGCCAAAGTAATGAAATGCAAAATCGTACCGACGCTTAATAGTGTGTTGGTTAAATCTAGCACAAAGCAGAACAAGCAACGTTGTAGTCAGGGCCTAGGCAAGGAATGCAGTAAGAATGAAAATCCTTGAGGTATTTGCTTCCCACAAGAAATACAATTAACTTTTTCTGACATCGGTCTGGAGCAAGAAAAAAGTTTGCTTTTAATGAAGACTTCGGCTCTGAAATTCGAGCTTGAAAATCTCAGGAGTCGGCTGACCGGCACTTGCCAACGGCTTTTGCTTCGGGCACCGCATGGCAAGAAATACTGAAGAAAATGGCGTCGGCTGCATCTTTTATACCCCTGGCGCACTGACATCAGGGAGGAGGCGACAACAGACGCCGGGCCTAGACTATGGAATTCAGGCAGACTGCGGGTAGCTGGATAACCCAACTGTAATGACTAACAGTGAAACACTAATATCTGGTCTGAGGTCTCGAACTCTTGGGCACCCAAAAAAAAACATGAGCCAGTTCTGAACCCTATATGGTCTGGTGGGGCCTTCTAGATGACTTTTGTAGCAGCTTTTAAATTTCTATCACTGCATCTTGCCGTGTGAAACCTCAGGAAGTTTCTTCCTTTTGTGAAAAGGAAGTTGGAAAAATGGAATGAAAGCCTCTGGACTGGAAATTTAGCAGCCAGGTATCTAATGTTTGCCCAGGCTCAAGACATAGAAGGGACAGAACCAAAAGCTTCCAAAAATACAGATTCTTCAGGAGAGGGGTTTTGGAAGGCAAGCCACCTAAGGCCCCCTAAAATGTCTCTGAAGGAGATATCATTCGGTGGCGATCTGGGGAACTTTCCCCATCAAAATTGGTATCCTCCGTGAGACTCCACAAGAAAGACTATTGCGCTTCCTCTTGCACATTCTCTTTCTATGCACTTCCTCTGTGGGATGTTCAGGGGTGGTACAGGAAGAGGGGGAACTTCTACTTGAACTGGTTGGACATGTTGAAACTGGTTGTCCCTGTGGAGTACGTCAGATCAACTCAAGAGTTCAAAGCAGATGAGTGAAAAGAGGTAGGATTTAAAAATTGGAGGATTCTCTGGACAGAGAAAAAAACTTCATCCACAATCTCAAAGGCAGACAGACCCAGGGAAGCCTTAATCACCCAAGAGGAGCCAAATTTACAAGCAAAGGCAGATCTCAACCACCCTCGGATCTGTGCCTCCAAGATGAACCCAACTTGAACTGTCCAGAGCCACAGCTCAGAGGGGCAGTAATGGATCAGACAACATCCGAGTCAATCCTGGCCCCACGGATCCAATGCCAACACTTCGACTCAGGGACCTGATCAGATGGTATCAGAGCATAACTAGTCAGGGATAATGTCAGCGAAGAAGAAATAATCTTCGGATCCAACTCCGAACCACTTTGGGATTTTGGATCCTGGGACTCCAAAACAATTAGGATGTATCAGAAAAGAATATAGTGTGGGATAATGTAGGGAGACTCACAGATCCGATACAGGATGGAGCCGGTACTACTACCATCTAAAACTGAGCTCTGAAAAATTTTTGCATTACCCTATCTACATCCAGTTCTGAAACTTCTGGGAGGTGGTAGTGGATGGAGACCTAGAATGTCTCTTAAAATAAATACCAACAATGGTAAATTAAAGAAACTACCTTAAAAAGTAAATATAGACTACCACCTACAGTAAGAAAGAGAATATATAAAAATAACTCTCCTAAAGCCAGTGAGAAAACTGAGGAAGATAGAAAAGGTAAAAGACAAATAAAATAGCTTTTAAAAGTAGAAAAAGGGAATTAATTCAAATATTCAGTATACACCAGCTTGAGAAAGGAACATGCATCTGAACACAATTATGACCATTGAGATCTAAGGCAATGGGGATGGACTAAGGCATTATGGGTAGAGGGAGGAGCTGGAGAGTTGGTTCTGAAGTTTGGAGTGTGTGGCTGTCTCGAATCTAAACTCATGATTAAATCAACCCAACTGTGGGCAAATCTTCAATTACCCACACCCACTCATCGGTTGTTTAAATATAGGAAATAACTATGCAACAGGTGCTTTGGCAATTCTAGCCACCTGGTAGCTTGGTGGCTGGGTAGCTAGCATACATGGACTATGATATTTCAATACAACTCGAGACTTGTATCGAAAAGGAAGCTGAATATACAAACTGACATTTCGTTACATTGAGCGCATTTTTGGACTGCTTTTCAGTTTTGAAAACAGATTCCACTGCTTGAATTGTAATTGTTTTTTCACTAAGGCTGACAGCTGCAGCCAATAAACACCATTCACTCCTCTTTCCAAAAACACTGAAGTCTGCATGTCAAGCTCGAATAAAGTGTTGCGTTTCTGTGCTTAAATAGCTTATCACAGCATGTAGAGGTGTTCACCTTGCTGTCAAAGTTACTGTCATTTGCCACAAAGTAGAGTTGTGTACACTTACCATAAATGTAGATGTTAGAGTGTATTCACTGTTGCAGTCATCACATTTGGGTAATCTGCTGGCAGTTTACCCTCAGTCGGCCTGAATTCCAAAGTCTTGGGTCCTTCGTCAGTTGCCGTCTCCTCTTCCATGATGTCAGGTCATCAGGGGTATAAAACAAGCAGCAGACGCCATTGTCTTTAGTTTTTCTTGCCCCAGATGTCAGGTGCCCCTTCATCTACAAGCAAATACACCACAAAGGTTGTAGAAGATAGTGAAGGAAAAAGTAACTCCAGAATAAAAGGGGGATGGCAGGCAGGTAACCTGGACTGCAACAGTGAATACACTCGAACATCTACATTTATCGTAAGTGTACACAACTCTATGTTCTTCGTGTTTCACTGTTGCAGTCATTACATTTGGGTAGAGAGGCAAATAACGCTTTGTGTACGAATAGTAGCCT